>NW_027526616.1:0-229176 GCF_052857255.1 Amblyomma americanum
GCTTCTTGCTGCCGCTGCTTGCGGCTGCTGCTTGCTGCTGCTGCTGCTTGCTGCTGCTGCTTGCTGATGCTGCTGCTTGCTGCTGCTGCTGCTGCTGCTTGCTGCTACTGCTTGCTGCTGCTGCTGCTGCATGCTGCTGCTCTGCTGCTGCATGCTGCTGCTTGCTGCTGCTGCTCTCTGCTGCGGCTGCCTGCTGCTTGCTGCTGCTTGCTGCTCCTGCTGCTGCTTGCTGCTGCTGCTGCTTGCTGCTGCTGCTGCTTGCTGCTGCTGCTGCTTCTTGCTGCTGCTGCTGCTGCTGCTTGATGCTGCTGCTGCTGCTGCTTTCTGCAGCTGCTGCTTGCTGATGATGCGGCTGCTGCTGCTGCTTGCTGCTGCTGCTTGCTGCTGCTGCTGCTGCTGCTGCTTGCTGCTTGCTGCTGCTTTGCTGCTGCTGCTTGCTGCTGCTGCTGCTTGCTGCTGCTTGCTTGCTGCTTGCTGCTGTGCTGCTTGCTGCTGCTGCTTGCTGCTGCTGCTGCTGCTGCTTGCTGCTTGCTGGCTGCTGCTGCTGCTGCTTGCTGCTGCTGCTGCTGCTGCTGCTTGCTGCTGCTGCTGGTGCTGCTGCTGCTGCTTGCTGCTGCTGCAGCTGCTGCTTGCTGCTGCTGCTGCTGCTTGCTGGTGCTTGCTGCTGTGCTGCTGCTTGCTGCTTGCTGCTGCTGCTTGCTTGCTGCTGCTGCTTGCTTGCTGCTGCTGCTGCTGCTGCTCCTGCTGCTGATGCTGCTGCGTGCTGCTCTCTGCTGCTGCTTTGCTGCTGCTGCTTGTTGCTGCTGCCTGCTGCTGCTACTGCTGCTGCTGCTTGCTGCTGCTGCTGGTGCTTGCTGCTGCTGCTGCTTGCTGCTGCTTGCTGTTTGCTGCTGCTGCTGCTGCTGCTTTCTGCTGTTGCTGCTGCTGCTGCTGCTTGCAGCTGCTGCTGCTTCTTGCTGCCGCTGCTTGCTGCTGCTGCTGCTTGCTGCTGCTGCTGCTTGCTGCTGCTGCTTGCTGATGCTGCTGCTTGCTGCTGCTGCTGCTTGCTGCTACTGCTTGCTGCTGCTGCTGCTTCTGCATGCTGCTGCTTGCTGCTGCTGCTGTGCTGCTGCTGCTCTCTGCTGCGGCTGCTGCTGCTTGCTGCTGCTTGCTGCTCCTGCTGCTGCTTGCTGCTGCTGCTGCTTGCTGCTGCTGCTGCTTCTTGCTGCTTGCTGCTGCTGCTGCTGCTGCTGCTTGATGCTGCTGCTGCTGCTTTCTGCAGCTGCTTGCTGATGATGCTGCTGCTTGCCTGCTGCTGCTTGCTGCTGCTTGCTGCTGCTGCTTGCTGCTGCTGCTGCTTGCTGCTACTGCTTGCTGCTGCTGCTGCTGCTTGCTGCTCCTGCTGCATGCTGCTGCTGCTGCTTGCTGCTGCTTGCTGCTGCTGCTGCTTCTTGCTGCTGCTACTGCTGATTGCTGCTGCTGCTGCTTGCTGCTGTTGCTGCTGCTGCTTGCAGCTGCTGCTGCTGCTTCTTGCTGCTGCTGCTTGCTGCTGCTCGCTGCTTGCTGCTCCTGCTGCATGCTGCTGCTGCTGCTTGCTGCTGCTGCTGCTTGCTGCTGGTGCTGCTTGCTCCTCCTGCTGCTGCTTGCTGCTGCTGCTGCTTCTTGCTGCTGCTGCTTTCTGCAGCTGCTGCTTGCTGCTGCTGCTTTCTGCTGCTGCTGCTGCTTCCTGCTGCTGCTGCTTGCTGCTGCTGCTACTGCTTGCTGCTGCTGCTGCTTGCTTCTGCTGCTGCTTGCTGCTGCTGCTGCTTGCTGCTGCTGCTGCTGCTTGCTGCTGCTGCTGCTTGCTGCTGCTGCTGCTGCTGCTGCTGCATGCTGCTGCTGCTGCTGATGCCTGCTGCTGCTGCTTGCTGCTGCTGCTGCTGCTGCTGCTTGCTGCTGCTGCTGCTGCTGCTGCTTGCTGCTGCTGCTACTGCTTGCTGCTGCTGCTTGTCTGCTGCTGCTCCTTGCTGCTACTGCTCCTTGCTGCTGCTGCTGCTGCTGCGGCTTCTGCTGCTGCTGCTGCTTGCTGCTGCTTGCTGCTGCTGCTGCTTGCTGCTTGCTGCTGCTGCAACTGCTGCTTGCTGCTGCTGCTTCTTGCTGCTGCTGCTTCGTGCTGCTGCTGCTTTCTGCTGCTGCTGCTGCTGCTTGCTGCTGCTGTTGCTGCTTGATGCTGCTGCTGCTGCTCCTGCTCCTGCTCCTGCTACTGCTGCTGATGCTGCTTGCTGCTTCTTGCTGCTGCTGCTGCTTGCTGCTGCTTGCTGCTGCTGCTGCTTGCTGCTGCTGCTGCTGCTTGCTGCTGCTGCTGCTGCTTGCTGCTGCTGCAGCTGCTGCTTGCTGCTGCTGCTGCTGCTGCTCCTGCTGCTGCTGCTGCTGGTGCTTGCTGCTGTTGCTGCTGCTGCTGCTGCTTGCTGCTGCTGCTGCTTGCTGCTGATGCTGCTGCGTGCTGCTCCTGCTGCTGCTTGCTGCTGCTCCTTGCTGCTGCTGCTTGCTGCTGCTGCTGCTTGCTGCTGCAGCTGCTTCTTGCTGCTGCTGCTGCTTCTTGCTGCTGCTGCGGCTGCTGCTTGCTGCTGCTGCTTCCTGCTGCTGCTGCTTGCTGCTGCCGCTGCTTGCTGCTGTCGCTTGCTGCTGCTGCTGCTTGCTGCTGCTTGCTGCTGCTGCTGCCGCTGCTGCTTGCTGCTCCTGCTGCATGCTGCTGCTGCTGCTTGCTGCTGCTTGCTGCTGCTGCTGCTTCTTGCTGCTGCTACTGCTGATTGCTGCTGCTGCTGCTTGCTGCTGTTGCTGCTGCTGCTTCTTGCTGCTGCTGCTTGCTGCTGCTGCTGCTTGCTGCTCCTGCTGCATGCTGCTGCTGCTGCTTGCTGCTGCTGCTGCTTGCTGCTGGTGCTGCTTGCTCCTCCTGCTGCTGCTTGCTGCTGCTGCTGCTTCTTGCTGCTGCTGCTGCTGCTTGATGCTGCTGCTGCTGCTGCTTTCTGCAGCTGCTGCTTGCTGCTGCTGCTTTCTGCTGCTGCTGCTGCTTCCTGCTGCTGCTGCTTGCTGCTGCTGCTACTGCTTGCTGCTGCTGCTGCTTGCTTCTGCTGCTGCTTGCTGCTGCTGCTGCTTGCTGCTGCTGCTGCTTGCTGCTGCTGCTGCTTGCTGCTGCTGCTGCTGCTGCTGCATGCTGCTGCTGCTGCTGCTGTTTGCTGCTGCTGCTGCTGCTGCTTGCTGCTGCTGCTACTGCTTGCTGCTGCTGCTTGCTGCTGCTGCTCCTTGCTGCTACTGCTCCTTGCTGCTGCTGCTGCTGCTGCGGCTTCTGCTGCTGCTGCTGCTTGCTGCTGCTGCTGCTTGCTGCTGCTGCTGCTTGCTGCTGCTGCTGCTTGCTGCTTGCTGCTGCTGCAACTGCTGCTTGCTGCTGCTGCTTCTTGCTGCTGCTGCTTCGTGCTGCTGCTGCTTTCTGCTGCTGCTGCTGCTTGCTGCTGCTGTTGCTGCTTGATGCTGCTGCTGCTTGGTGCTGCGGCTGCTTGCTGCTGCTGGTGCTGCTTGCAGCAGCTGCTGCTGCTGCTGCTTGCTGCTTGATGCTGCTGCTGATGCTTGCTGCTGCTGCTGCTTGCTGCTGCTGCTTTCTGCTACTGCTGCTGCTCCTGCTCCTGCTACTGCTGCTGATGCTGCTTGCTGCTTCTTGCTGCTGCTGCTGCTTGCTGCTGCTTGCTGCTGCTGCTGCTTGCTGCTGCTGCTGCTTGCTGCTGCTGCTGCTGCTGCTTGCTGCTGCTGCAGCTGCTGCTTGCTGCTGCTGCTGCTGCTCCTGCTGCTGCTGCTGCTGGTGCTTGCTGCTGTTGCTGCTGCTTGCTGCTGCTGCTGCTTGCTGCTGATGCTGCTGCGTGCTGCTCCTGCTGCTGCTTGCTGCTGCTCCTTGCTGCTGCTGCTTGCTGCTGCAGCTGCTTCTTGCTGCTGCTGCTGCTTCTTGCTGCTGCTGCGGCTGCTGCTTGCTGCTGCTGCTTCCTGCTGCTGCTGCTGCTTGCTGCTGCCGCTGCTTGCTGCTGTCGCTTGCTGCTGCTGCTGCTTGCTGCTGCTTGCTGCTGCTGCTGCCGCTGCTGCTTTCTGCTGCTGCTTCTTGCTGCTGCTGCTGCTGCTGCTTGCTGCTGCTGCTGCTGCTTGCTGCTGCTGCTGGTGCTTGCTGCTTGCTGCTGCTGCTGCTGCTGATGCATGCTGCTGCTGCTGCTGCTTGCTGCCGCAGCTGCTGCTTGATGCTGCTGCTGCTGCTTGGTGCTGCGGCTGCTTGCTGCTGCTGCTGCTGCTGCTTGATGCTGCTGCTGCTGCTTTCTGCAGCTGCTGCTTGCTGATGATGCGGCTGCTGCTGCTGCTTGCTGCTGCTGCTGCTTGCTGCTGCTGCTGCTTGCTGCTGCTTGCTGCTGCTGCTTGCTGCTGCTGCTGCTTGCTGCTGCTGTTGCTGCTGCTTGCTGCTGCTTGCTGCTTGCTGCTGCTGCTGCTTGCTGCTGCTGCTGCTTGCTGCTTGCTGCTGCTGCTGCTGTTGCTTGCTGCTGCTGCTGCTGCTTGCTGCTGCTGCTGGTTGCTGCTGCTGCTGCTGCTTGCTGCTGCTGCAGCTGCTGCTTGCTGCTGCTGCTGCTGCTGCTGGTGCTTGCTGCTGTTGCTGCTGCTTGCTGCTTGCTGCTGCTGCTGCTGCTTGCTGCTGCTGCTGCTTGCTGCTGATGCTGCTGCGTGCTGCTCCTGCTGCTGCTTGCTGCTGCTGCTTGTTGCTGCTGCTGCTGCTGCTACTGCTGCTGCTGCTTGCTGCTGCTGCTGGTGCTTGCTGCTGCTGCTGCTTCTTGCTGCTGCTTGCTGTTGCTGCTGCTGCTGCTGCTGCTGCTGATTGCTGCTGCTGCTGCTTTCTGCTGTTGCTGCTGCTGCTGCTGCTTGCAGCTGCTGCTGCTTCTTGCTGCCGCTGCTTGCTGCTGCTGCTGCTTGCTGATGCTGCTGCTTGCTGCTGCTGCTTGCTGCTGCTGCTGCTTGCTGCTACTGCTTGCTGCTGCTGCTGCTGCTGCATGCTGCTGCTTGCTGCTGCTGCTGCTTGCTGCTGCTGCTCTCTGCTGCGGCTGCTGCTGCTTGCTGCTGCTTGCTGCTCCTGCTGCTGCTTGCTGCTGCTGCTGCTTGCTGCTGCTGCTGCTTGCTGCTGCTGCTTCTTGCTGCTGCTGCTGCTGCTGCTGCTGCTGCTGCTTGATGCTGCTGCTGCTGCTTTCTGCAGCTGCTGCTTGCTGATGATGCTGCTGCTGCTGCTTGCTGCTGCTGCTTGCTGCTGCTTGCTGCTGCTGCTTGCTGCTGCTGCTTGCTGCTGCTGCTGCTTGCTGCTACTGCTTGCTGCTGCTGCTGCTGCTTGCTGCTCCTGCTGCATGCTGCTGCTGCTGCTTGCTGCTGCTTGCTGCTGCTGCTGCTTCTTGCTGCTGCTACTGCTGATTGCTGCTGCTGCTGCTTGCTGCTGTTGCTGCTGCTGCTTGCAGCAGCTGCTGCTTCTTGCTGCTGCTGCTTGCTGCTGCTGCTGCTTGCTGCTCCTGCTGCATGCTGCTGCTGCTGCTTGCTGCTGCTGCTGCTTGCTGCTGGTGCTGCTTGCTCCTCCTGCTGCTGCTTGCTGCTGCTGCTGCTTCTTGCTGCTGCTGCTGCTGCTTGATGCTGCTGCTGCTGCTGCTTTCTGCAGCTGCTGCTTGCTGCTGCTGCTTTCTGCTGCTGCTGCTGCTTCCTGCTGCTGCTGCTTGCTGCTGCTGCTGCTTGCTTCTGCTGCTGCTTGCTGCTGCTGCTGCTTGCTGCTGCTGCTGCTTGCTGCTGCTGCTGCTGCTGCTGCTGCTGCTGCATGCTGCTGCTGCTGCTGCTGCTGCTGCTGCTTTGCTGCTGCTGCTGCTGCTTGCTGCTGCTGCCTGCTGCTGCTGCTGCTGCTGCTGCTGCTTGCTGCTGCTGCTGCTGCTGCTGCCTGCTGCTGCTGCTACTGCTTGCTGCTGCTCCTTGCTGCTACTGCTCCTTGCTGCTGCTGCTGCTGCTGCTGCGGCTTCTGCTGCTGCTGCTGCTTGCTGCTGCTGCTGCTGCTTGCTGCTTGCTGCTGCTGCAACTGCTGCTTGCTGCTGCTGCTTCTTGCTGCTGCTGCTTCGTGCTGCTGCTGCTTTCTGCTGCTGCTGCTGCTTGCTGCTGCTGTTGCTGCTTGATGCTGCTGCTGCTTGGTGCTGCGGCTGCTTGCTGCTGCTGCTGCTGCTGCTTGCTGCTGCTGGTGCTGCTTGCAGCAGCTGCTGCTGGTGCTGCTTGCTGCTTGATGCTGCTGCTGATGCTTGCTGCTGCTGCTGCTTGCTGCTGCTGCTTTCTGCTACTGCTGCTGCTCCTGCTCCTGCTCCTGCTACTGCTGCTGATGCTGCTTGCTGCTTCTTGCTGCTGCTGCTACTTGCTGCTGCTTGCTGCTGCTGCTGCTTGCTGCTGCTGCTGCTGCTTGCTGCTGCTGCTGCTGCTTGCTGCTGCTGCTGCTGCTTGCTGCTGCTGCAGCTGCTGCTTGCTGCTGCTGCTGCTGCTCCTGCTGCTGCTGCTGCTGGTGCTTGCTGCTGTTACTGCTGCTGCTGCTTGCTGCTGCTGCTGCTTGCTGCTGATGCTGCTGCGTGCTGCTCCTGCTGCTGCTTGCTGCTGCTCCTTGCTGCTGCTGCTTGCTGCTGCTGCTGCTTGCTGCTGCTGCTGCTTGCTGCTGCAGCTGCTTCTTGCTGCTGCTGCTGCTGCTTCTTGCTGCTGCTGCGGCTGCTGCTTGCTGCTGCTGCTTCCTGCTGCTGCTGCTGCTTGCTGCTGCCGCTGCTTGCTGCTGTCGCTTGCTGCTGCTGCTGCTTGCTGCTGCTTGCTGCTGCTGCTGCCGCTGCTGCTTGCTGCTGCTGCTTCTTGCTGCTGCTGCTGCTGCTTGCTGCTGCAGCTGCTGCGTGCTGCTCCTGCTGCTGCTTGCTGCTGCTGCTTGTTGCTGCTGCTGCTGCTACTGCTGCTGCTGCTTGCTGCTGCTGCTGGTGCTTGCTGCTGCTGCTGCTTGTTGCTGCTGCTTGCTGTTGCTGCTGCTGCTGCTGCTGCTGATTGCTGCTGCTGCTGCTTTCTGCTGTTGCTGCTGCTGCTGCTGCTGCTGCTTGCAGCTGCTGCTGCTTCTTGCTGCCGCTGCTTGCTGCTGCTGCTGCTTGCTGATGCTGCTGCTTGCTGCTGCTGCTGCTTGCTGCTACTGCTTGCTGCTGCTGCTGCTGCTGCATGCTGCTGCTTGCTGCTGCTGCTGCTTGCTGCTGCTGCTTGCTGCTGCTTGCTGCTCCTGCTGCTGCTTGCTGCTGCTGCTGCTTGCTGCTGCTGCTGCTTCTTGCTGCTGCTGCTGCTGCTGCTGCTGCTTTCTGCAGCTGCTGCTTGCTGATGATGCTGCTGCTGCTGCTTGCTGCTGCTGCTTGCTGCTGCTGCTTGCTGCTGCTTGCTGCTGCTGCTGCTTGCTGCTACTGCTTGCTGCTGCTGCTGCTGCTTGCTGCTCCTGCTGCATGCTGCTGCTGCTGCTTGCTGCTGCTTGCTGCTGCTGCTGCTTCTTGCTGCTGCTACTGCTGATTGCTGCTGCTGCTGCTTGCTGCTGTTGCTGCTGCTGCTTGCAGCTGCTGCTGCTTCTTGCTGCTGCTGCTTGCTGCTGCTGCTGCTTGCTGCTCCTGCTGCATGCTGCTGCTGCTGCTTGCTGCTGCTGCTGCTTGCTGCTGGTGCTGCTTGCTCCTCCTGCTGCTGCTTGCTGCTGCTGCTGCTTCTAGCTGCTGCTGCTGCTGCTTGATGCTGCTGCTGCTGCTTTCTGCAGCTGCTGCTTGCTGCTGCTGCTTTCTGCTGCTGCTGCTGCTTCCTGCTGCTGCTGCTTGCTGCTGCTGCTACTGCTTGCTGCTGCTGCTGCTGCTTGCTTCTGCTGCTGCTTGCTGCTGCTGCTGCTTGCTGCTGCTGCTGCTTGCTGCTGCTGCTGCTGCTGCTGCTGCTGCATGCTGCTGCTGCTGCTGCTGCTGCTGCTTGCTGCTGCTGCTGCTGCTGCTTGCTGCTGCTGCTGCTGCTGCTTGCTGCTGCTGCTGCTGCTGCTTGCTGCTGCTGCTACTGCTTGCTGCTGCTGCTTGCTGCTGCTGCTCCTTGCTGCTACTGCTCCTTGCTGCTGCTGCTGCTGCTGCTGCGGCTTCTGCTGCTGCTGCTGCTGCTGCTTGCTGCTGCTGCTGCTTGCTGCTGCTGCTGCTTGCTGCTTGCTGCTGCTGCAACTGCTGCTTGCTGCTGCTGCTTCTTGCTGCTGCTGCTTCGTGCTGCTGCTGCTTTCTGCTGCTGCTGCTGCTTGCTGCTGCTGTTGCTGCTTGATGCTGCTGCTGCTTGGTGCTGCGGCTGCTTGCTGCTGCTGGTGCTGCTTGCAGCAGCTGCTGCTGCTGCTGCTTGCTGCTTGATGCTGCTGCTGATGCTTGGTGCTGCGGCTGCTTGCTGCTGCTGCTGCTGCTTGATGCTGCTGCTGCTGCTTTCTGCAGCTGCTGCTTGCTGATGATGCGGCTGCTGCTGCTGCTTGCTGCTGCTGCTGCTTGCTGCTGCTGCTGCTTGCTGCTGCTTGCTGCTGCTGCTTGCTGCTGCTGCTGCTTGCTGCTGCTGTTGCTGCTGCTTGCTGCTTGCTGCTGCTGCTGCTTGCTGCTGCTGCTGCTTGCTGCTGCTGCTGCTGCTTGCTGCTTGCTGCTGCTGCTGCTGTTGCTTGCTGCTGCTGCTGCTGCTTGCTGCTGCTGCTGGTTGCTGCTGCTGCTGCAGCTGCTGCTTGCTGCTGCTGCTGCTGCTGGTGCTTGCTGCTGTTGCTGCTGCTTGCTGCTTGCTGCTGCTGCTGCTGCTTGCTGCTGCTGCTGCTTGCTGCTGCTGCTTGCTGCTGCTGCTGCTTGCTGCTGATGCTGCTGCGTGCTGCTCCTGCTGCTGCTTGATGCTGCTGCTTGTTGCTACTGCTGCTGCTGCTACTGCTGCTGCTGCTTGCTGCTGCTGCTGGTGCTTGCTGCTGCTGCTGCTTGTTGCTGCTGCTTGCTGTTGCTGCTGCTGCTGCTGCTGCTGCTGATTGCTGCTGCTGCTGCTTTCTGCTGTTGCTGCTGCTGCTGCTGCTGCTTGCAGCTGCTGCTGCTTCTTGCTGCCGCTGCTTGCTGCTGCTGCTGCTTGCTGCTGCTGCTTGCTGATGCTGCTGCTTGCTGCTGCTGCTGCTTGCTGCTACTGCTTGCTGCTGCTGCTGCTGCATGCTGCTGCTTGCTGCTGCTGCTGCTTGCTGCTGCTGCTCTCTGCTGCGGCTGCTGCTGCTTGCTGCTGCTTGCTGCTCCTGCTGCTGCTTGCTGCTGCTGCTGCTTGCTGCTGCTGCTGCTTCTTGCTGCTGCTGCTGCTGCTGCTGCTGTGCTTGATGCTGCTGCTGCTGCTTTCTGCAGCTGCTGCTTGCTGATGATGCTGCTGCTGCTGCTTGCTGCTGCTGCTTGCTGCTGCTTGCTGCTGCTGCTTGCTGCTGCTTGCTGCTACTGCTTGCTGCTGCTGCTGCTGCTTGCTGCTCCTGCTGCATGCTGCTGCTGCTGCTTGCTGCTGCTTGCTGCTGCTGCTGCTTCTTGCTGCTGCTACTGCTGATTGCTGCTGCTGCTGCTTGCTGCTGTTGCTGCTGCTGCTTGCAGCTGCTGCTGCTTCTTGCTGCTGCTGCTTGCTGCTGCTGCTGCTTGCTGCTCCTGCTGCATGCTGCTGCTGCTGCTTGCTGCTGCTGCTGCTTGCTGCTGGTGCTGCTTGCTCCTCCTGCTGCTGCTTGCTGCTGCTGCTGCTTCTTGCTGCTGCTGCTGCTGCTTGATGCTGCTGCTGCTGCTGCTTTCTGCAGCTGCTGCTTGCCGCTGCTGCTTTCTGCTGCTGCTGCTGCTGCTTCCTGCTGCTGCTGCTTGCTGCTGCTGCTACTGCTTGCTGCTGCTGCTGCTTGCTTCTGCTGCTGCTTGCTGCTGCTGCTGCTTGCTGCTGCTGCTGCATGCTGCTGCTGCTGCTGCTGCTGCTGCTGCTTGCTGCTGCTGCTGCTGCTTGCTGCTGCTGCTGCTGCTGCTGCTGCTGCTTGCTGCTGCTGCTGCTGCTGCTGCTTGCTGCTGCTGCTACTGCTTGCTGCTGCTGCTTGCTGCTGCTGCTCCTTGCTGCTACTGCTCCTTGCTGCTGCTGCTGCTGCTGCTGCGGCTTCTGCTGCTGCTGCTGCTTGCTGCTGCTGCTGCTTGCTGCTGCTGCTGCTTGCTGCTTGCTGCTGCTGCAACTGCTGCTTGCTGCTGCTGCTTCTTGCTGCTGCTGCTTCGTGCTGCTGCTGCTTTCTGCTGCTGCTGCTGCTTGCTGCTGCTGTTGCTGCTTGATGCTGCTGCTGCTTGGTGCTGCGGCTGCTTGCTGCTGCTGCTGCTGCTGCTTGCTGCTTGATGCTGCTGCTGATGCTTGCTGCTGCTGCTGCTTGCTGCTGCTGCTTTCTGCTACTGCTGCTGCTCCTGGTCCTGCTCCTGCTACTGCTGCTGATGCTGCTTGCTGCTTCTTGCTGCTGCTGCTGCTGCTTGCTGCTGCTTGCTGCTGCTGCTGCTTGCTGCTGCTGCTGCTGCTTGCTGCTGCTGCTGCTGCTGCTTGCTGCTGCTGCTGCTGCTGCTCCTGCTGCTGCTGCTGTTGCTGCTGCTGCTGCTGCTTGCTGCTGCTGCTGCTTGCTGCTGATGCTGCTGCGTGCTGCTCCTGCTGCTGCTTGCTGCTGCTCCTTGCTGCTGCTGCTTGCTGCTGCTGCTGCTTGCTGCTGCAGCTGCTTCTTGCTGCTGCTGCTGCTGCTTCTTGCTGCTGCTGCGGCTGCTGCTTGCTGCTGCTGCTTCCTGCTGCTGCTGCTGCTTGCTGCTGCCGCTGCTTGCTGCTGTCGCTTGCTGCTGCTGCTGCTTGCTGCTGCTTGCTGCTGCTGCTGCCGCTGCTGCTTGCTGCTGCTGCTTCTTGCTGCTGCTGCTGCTGCTGCTGCTGCTTGCTGCTGCTGCTGCTGCTTGCTGCTGCTGCTGGTGCTTGCTGCTTGCTGCTGCTGCTGCTGCTGCTGCTGATGCATGCTGCTGCTGCTGCTGCTTGCTGCTGCAGCTGCTGCTTGATGCTGCTGCTGCTGCTTGGTGCTGCGGCTGCTTGCTGCTGCTGCTGCTGCTCTCTGCTGCAGCTGCTTGCTGCTGCTGGTGCTGCTTGCAGCAGCTGCTGCTGCTGCTGCTTGCTGCTTGCTGCTGCTGCTGATGCTTGCTGCTGCTGCTGCTGCTTGCTGCTGCTGCTTTCTGCTACTGCTGCTGCTCCTGCTCCTGCTCCTGCTGCTGCTGCTGATGCTGCTTGCTGCTTCTTGCTGCTGCTGCTGCTTGCTGCTGCTTGCTGCTGCTGCTGCTGCTGCTTGCTGCTGCTGCTGCTGCTTGCTGCTGCTGCAGCTGCTGCTTGCTGCTGCTGCTGCTGGTGCTTGCTGCTGTTGCTGCTGCTGCTGCTGCTTGCTGCTGATGCTGCTGCGTGCTGCTCCTGCTCCTGCTTGCTGCTGCTCCTTGCTGCTGCTTGCTGCTGCTGCTGCTGCTTGCTGCTGCTGCTGCTTGCTGCTGCAGCTGCTTCTTGCTGCTGCTGCGGCTGCTGCTTGCTGCTGCTGCTTCCTGCTGCTGCTTGCTGCTGCCGCTTGCTGCTGCTGCTGCTTGCTGCTTCTGCTGCTGCTGCTGCTGCTTGCTGCTGCTGCTGCCGCTGCTGCTTGCTGCTGCTGCTGCTGCTGCTGCTGCTGCTGCTTGCTGCTGCTGGTGCTTGCTGCTTGCTGCTGCTGCTGCTGCTGATGCATGCTGCTGCTGCTGCTGCTTGCTGCTGCAGCTGCTGCTTGCTGCTGCTGCTGCTGATTGCTGCTGCTGCTGCTGCTGCTTGCTGCTGTTGCTGCTGCTGCTGCTTGCTGCTGCTGCTGCTTCTTGCTGCTGCTGCTTGCTGCTGCTGCTTGCTGCTGCTGATGATTGCTGCTGCTGCTGCTTGCTGATGCTGCTGCTTGCTGCTGCTGCTGCTTGCTGCTGCTGCTGCTGCTGCGGCTTGCTGCTGCTACTGCTGCTGCTGCTTCTTGCTGCTGATGCTGCTGCTTGCTGCTGTTGCTGCTGCTGCTGCTGGTGCTTACTGCTGCTGCTGCTGCTGGTGCTTGCTGCTGCTGCTGCTGCTGCTTGCTGCTGCTGCTGCTGCTTGCTGCTGCTGCTGGTCCTTGCTGCTGCTTGCTGCTGGTGCTGCTTGCTGCTGCTGCTGATTTCTGCTGATGCTGCCTCTTGCTGCTGTTGCTGCTGGTGCTTGCTGCTGCTGCTGCTGCTGCTGCTGCTGCTGGTGCTTACTGCTGCTGCTGCTGCTGCTGATTGCTGCTGCTGCTTGCTGCTGCTGCAGTTGCTGCTGCTGCTTGCTGCTGCTGCTACTGCTGCTGCTGCTGCTTGCTGCTGCTGCTTGCTGCTACTGCTGCTGCTGCTTGCTGCTGCTGTTGGTGCTTGTTGCTGCTGCTTGCTGCTGCTGCTCCTTGCTGCTGCTGCTTGCTGCTGCTGCTTGCTGCAGCTGCTGCTGCTTCCTGCTGCTGCTGCTGCTTGCTGCTGCGCTTGCTGCTGCTGCTGCTGCTTGCTGCTGCTTCCTGCTGCTGCTGCTGCTGCTTGCTGCTTCTGTTGCTGCTGCTGCTGCTGCTTGCTGCTACTGCTGCCGCTGCTGCTTGCTGCTGCTGCTGCTGCTGCTGCTGCTGCTGCTTGCTGCTGCGGCTGCTGCTGCTTGCTCCTGCTGCTGCTGCTTGCTGTTGCTGGTGCTTGCTGCTTGCTGCTGCTGCTGCTTGCTGCTGCAGCTGCTGCTTGCTGCTTGCTGCTGCTGCTTGCTGCTGCTGATGATTGCTGCTGCTGCTGCTTGCTGATGCTGCTGCTTGCTGCTGCTGCTGCTGCTGCTGCTGCTTGCTGCTGCTGGTGCTTGCTGCTTGCTGCTGCTGCTGCTGCTGATGCATGCTGCTGCTGCTGCTGCTTGCTGCTGCAGCTGCTGCTTGCTGCTGCTGCTGCTGATTGCTGCTGCTGCTGCTGCTGCTTGCTGCTGTTGCTGCTGCTGCTGCTTGCTGCTGCTGCTGCTTCTTGCTGCTGCTGCTTGCTGCTGCTGCTTGCTGCTGCTGCTTGCTGCTGCTGCTTGCTGCTGCTGATGATTGCTGCTGCTGCTGCTTGCTGATGCTGCTGCTTGCTGCTGCTGCTGCTGCTGCTTGCTGCTGCTGCTGCTGCTGCGGCTTGCTGCTGCTACTGCTGCTGCTGCTTCTTGCTGCTGATGCTGCTGCTTGCTGCTGTTGCTGCTGCTGCTGGTGCTTACTGCTGCTGCTGCTGCTGGTGCTTGCTGCTGCTGCTGCTGCTGCTTGCTGCTGCTGCTGCTGCTTGCTGCTGCTGCTGCTGCTGCTGCTGGTCCTTGCTGCTGCTGCTTGCTGCTGGTGCTGCTTGCTGCTGCTGCTGATTTCTGCTGATGCTGCCTCTTGCTGCTGTTGCTGCTGGTGCTTGCTGCTGCTGCTGCTGCTGCTGGTGCTTACTGCTGCTGCTGCTGCTGCTGATTGCTGCTGCTGCTTGCTGCTGCTGCAGTTGCTGCTGCTGCTTGCTGCTGCTGCTTGCTGCTGCTGCTACTGCTGCTGCTGCTGCTTGCTGCTGCTGCTTGCTGCTACTGCTGCTGCTGCTTGCTGCTGCTGTTGGTGCTTGTTGCTGCTGCTTGCTGCTGCTGCTCCTTGCTGCTGCTGCTTGCTGCTGCTGCTTGCTGCTGCTGCTGCTTGCTGCAGCTGCTGCTGCTTCCTGCTGCTGCTGCTGCTTGCTGCTGCCGCTTGCTGCTGCTGCTGCTGCTGCTTGCTGCTGCTTCCTGCTGCTGCTGCTGCTGCTTGCTGCTTCTGTTGCTGCTGCTGCTGCTGCTTGCTGCTACTGCTGCCGCTGCTGCTTGCTGCTGCTGCTGCTGCTGCTGCTGCTTGCTGCTGCGGCTGCTGCTGCTTGCTCCTGCTGCTGCTGCTTGCTGTTGCTGGTGCTTGCTGCTTGCTGCTGCTGCTGCTTGCTGCTGCAGCTGCTGCTTGCTGCTGCTGCTGCTGATTGCTGCTGCTGCTTGCTGCTGTTTGCTGCTGTTGCTGCTGCTTGCTGCTTGCTGCTGCTGCTGCTTGCTGCTGCTGCTGCTGCTGCTTGCTGCTTGCTGCTGCTGCTGGTTGCTGCTGCTGCTTACTGCTGCTGCTGGTGCTTGCTGCTGCTTGCTGCTGCTGCTGCTGCTGGTGCTTGCTGCTGTTGCTGCTGCTTGCTGCTTGCTGCTGCTGCTGCTGCTGCTGCTTGCTGCTGATGCTGCTGCGTGCTGCTCCTGCTGCTGCTTGTTGCTGCTGCTGCTTGCTGCTACTGCTGCTGCTGCGGCTGCTGCTGCTGGTGCTTGCTGCTGCTGCTTGCTGCTGCTGCTACTGCTTGCTGCTCCTGCTGCTTGCTGCTCCTGCTGCTTGCTGCTGCTTGCTGCTGCAGCTGCGTCTTGCTGCTGCTGCTACTGTTTGCTGCTCCTGCTGCTTGCTGCTCCTGCTGCTTGCTGCTGCAGCTGCTTCTTGCTGCTGCTGCTGCTTCTTGCTGCTGCTGCGGCTGCTGCTTGCTGCAGCTGATGCTGCTGCTGCTTCCTGCTGGTGCTTGCTGCTTGCTGCTGCTGCTGCTGCTGGTGGTGGTGCATGCTGCTGCTGCTGCTGCTGCTGATTGCTGCTGCTGCTTGCTGCTGTTGCTGCTGCAGCTGCTGCTTGCAGCTGCTGCTTGCAGCTGCCGCTGCTTCTTGCTGCTGCTGCTTGCTGCTGTTGCTGCTGCTGCTGCTGCTTGCAGCTGCTGCTGCTTCTTGCTGCTGCTGCTGCTTCTTGCTGCTGCTGCTTGCTGCTGCTTGCTGCTGCTGCTGCTGCTGCTGCTTGCTGCTGCTGATGCTTGCTGCTGCTGCTTGCTGATGCTTGCTGCTGCTGCTGCTTGCTACTACTGCTTGCTGCTCCTGCTGCATGCTGCTGCTGCTGCTTGCAGCTGCGGCTGCTGCTGCTGCTAGCTGCTGCTGCTGCTGCTGCTTTCTGCAGCTGCTGATGCTGCTGCTTGCTGCTGCTGCTGCAGGTGCTTGCTGCTGCTGCTGCTGCTACTGCTTGCTGCTGCTGCTTGCTACTGCTGCTGCTTTCTGCTGCTGCTCCTTGCTGCTGATGCTGCTGCTTGCTGCTGCTGCTGCTGCTGCATGCTGCTGCTCCTGCTGCTGCAGGTGCTGCTTGCTGCTGCTGCTGCTTGCTGCTCCTGCAGCTACTTGCTGCTGCTGCTGGTTCTTGCTGCTGCTGCTTCTTGCTGCTGCTGCTGCTGCTGCTGCTGCTCTCTGCAGCTGCTGCTTGCTGCTGCTGCTGCAGCTGCTTGCTGCTGCTGCTTGCTGCTGCTGCTGCTGCTTGCTGCTGCTTGCTGCTGCTGCTCCTTGCTGCTGCTGCTGCTTGCTGCTGCAACTGCTGCTGCTGCATGCTGCTGCTGCTTGCTGCTGCTGCTACTGCTTGCTGCTGCTGCTTGCTGCTGCTGCTCCTTGCTGCTACTGTCCTTGCTGCTGCTGCTGCTGCTTCTGCTGCTGCTGCTTGCTGCTGCTGCTGCTGCTGCTTGCTGCTGCAACTGCTGCTTGCTGCTGCTGCTTCTTGCTGCTGCTGCTTGCTGCTGCTGCTTGCTGCTGCTGCTGCTTGCTGCTGCTGCTGCTTGATGCTGCTGCTGCTGCTTGCTGCTGCTGCTGCTTGCTGCTGCTGCGGCTGCTTGCTGCTGCTGCTTGCTGCTGCTTGCTGCTGCTGCAGCTGCTGCTTGCTGCTTGCTGCTGCTGCTGCTGCTGCTGCTGCTGCTGCTTGCTGCTTGCTGCTGCTGCTGCTTGCTGCTGCTGCTGGTTGCTGCTGCTGCTGCTTGCTGCTGCTGCAGCTGGTGCTTGCTGCTGCTGCTGCTGCTGCTGCTGGTGCTTGCTGCTGTTGCTGCTGCTTGCTGCTTGCTGCTGCTGCTGCTTGCTGCTGCTGCTTGCTGCTGCTGCTGCTTGCTGCTGCTGCTGCTTGCTGCTGATGCTGCTGCGTGCTGCTCCTGCTGCTGCTTGCTGCTGCTGCTTGTTGCTGCTGCTGCTTGCTGCTACTGCTGCTGCTGCTTGCTGCTGCTGCTGCTGCTGGTGCTTGCTGCTGCTGCTGCTTGCTGTTGCTGCTGCTGCTGCTGATTGCTGCTGCTGCTGCTTTCTGCTGTTGCTGCTGCTGCTGCTGCTTGCAGCTGCTGCTGCTTCTTGCTGCTGCTGCTTGCTGCTACTGCTTGCTGCTGCTGCTGCATGCTGCTGCTTGCTGCTGCTGCTGCTTGCTGCTGCTGCTGCTTGCTGCTGCTGCTCTCTGCTGCGGCTGCTGCTGCTTGCTGCTTCTTGCTGCTCCTGCTGCTGCTTGCTGCTGCTTGCTGCTGCTGCTGCTTCTTGCTGCTGCTGCTGCTGCTTGATGCTGCTGCTGCTGCTTTCTGCAGCTGCTGCTTGCTGATGATGCTGCTGCTGCTGCTGCTTGCTGCTGCTGCTGCTTGCTGCTACTGCTTGCTGCTGCTGCTGCTTGCTGCTCCTGCTGCATGCTGCTGCTGCTGCTTGCTGCTGCTGCTGCTTGCTGCTGCTGCTGCTTCTTGCTGCTGCTACTGCTGATTGCTGCTGCTGCTGCTTGCTGCTGTTGCTGCTGCTGCTTGCAGCTGCTGCTGCTTCTTGCTGCTGCTGCTTGCTGCTGCTGCTGCTTCCAGCTGCTGCTGCTTGCTGCTGCCGCTGCTTGCTGCTCCTGCTGCATGCTTCTGGTGCTGCTTGCTGCTGCTGCTGCTTGCTGCTGGTGCTGCTTGCTCCTCCTGCTGCTGCTTGCTGCTGCTGCTGCTTCTTGCTGCTGCTGCTGCTTGATGCTGCTGCTGCTGCTTCCTGCAGCTGCTGCTTGCTGCTGCTGCTTTCTGCTGCTGTGCTGCTTTCTGCTGCTGCTGCTGCTTCCTGCTGCTGCTGCTTGCTGCTGCTGCTACTGCTTGCTGCTGCTGCTGCTTGCTTCTGCTGCTGCTTGCTGCTGTTGCTCCTTGCTGCTGCTGCTGCTGCTGCTGCGGCTTCTGCTGCTGCTGCTGCTTGCTGCTGCTGCTGCTGCTGCTGCTGCTGCTTGCTGCTGCTGCTGCTTGCTGCTGCTGCTGCTTGCTGCTGCTGCTGCTTGCTGCTTGCTGCTGCTGCAACTGCTGCTTGCTGCTGCTGCTGCTTCTTGCTGCTGCTGCTTCGTGCTGCTGCTGCTTTCTGCTGCTGCTGCTGCTTGCTGCTGCTGTTGCTGCTTGATGCTGCTGCTTGGTGCTGCGGCTGCTTGCTGCTGCTGCTGCTGCTGCTTGCTGCTGCTGGTGCTGCTTGGAGCAGCTGCTGCTGCTGCTGCTTGCTGCTTGCTGCTGCTGCTGATGCTTGCTGCTGCTGCTGCTTGCTGCTGCTGCTGCTTTCTGCTGCTGCTGCTCCTGCTCCTGCTCCTGCTACTGCTGCTGATGCTGCTTGCTGCTTCTTGCTGCTGCTGCTGCTTGCTGCTGCTGCTGCTGCTTGCTGCTGCTGCTGCAGCTGCTGCTTGCTGCTGCTGCTGCTGCTGCTGCTGCTGGTGCTTGCTGCTGTTGCTGCTGCTGCTGCTTGCTGCTGCTGCTGCTGCTTGCTGCTGCTGCTGCTGCTTGCTGCTGATGCTGCTGCGTGCTGCTCCTGCTGCTGCTTGCTGCTGCTCCTTGCTGCTGCTGCTTGCTGCTGCTGCTGCTGCTTGCTGCTGCTGCTGCTTGCTGCTGCAGCTGCTTCTTGCTGCTGCTGCTGCTTCTTGCTGCTGCTGCGGCTGCTGCTTGCTGCTGTTGCTGCTGCAGCTGCTGCTTGCAGCTGCCGCTGCTTTTTGCTGCTGCTGCTTGCTGCTGTTGCTGCTGCTGCTGCTGCTTGCAGCTGCTGCTGCTTCTTGCTGCTGCTGCTTGCTGCTGCTGCTTGCTGCTGCTTGCTGCTGCTGCTGCTGCTGCTGCTTGCTGCTGCTGATGCTTGCTGCTGCTGCTTGCTGATGCTTGCTGCTGCTGCTGCTTGCTACTACTGCTTGCTGCTCCTGCTGCATGCTGCTGCTGCTGCTTGCAGCTGCGGCTGCTGCTGCTGCTAGCTGCTGCTGCTGCTGCTGCTTTCTGCAGCTGCTGATGCTGCTGCTTGCTGCTGCTGCTGCAGGTGCTTGCTGCTGCTGCTGCTACTGCTTGCTGCTGCTGCTTGCTACTGCTGCTGCTTTCTGCTGCTGCTCCTTGCTGCTGATGCTGCTGCTTGCTGCTGCTGCTGCTGCTGCATGCTGCTGCTCCTGCTGCTGCAGGTGCTGCTTGCTGCTGCTGCTGCTTGCTGCTCCTGCAGCTACTTGCTGCTGCTGCTGGTTCTTGCTGCTGCTGCTTCTTGCTGCTGCTGCTGCTGCTGCTGCTTTCTGCAGCTGCTGCTTGCTGCTGCTGCTGCAGCTGCTTGCTGCTGCTGCTTGCTGCTGCTGCTGCTGCTTGCTGCTGCTTGCTGCTGCTGCTCCTTGCTGCTGCTGCTGCTGCTTGCTGCTGCAACTGCTGCTGCTGCTTGCTGCTGCTGCTGCATGCTGCTGCTGCTTGCTGCTGCTGCTACTGCTTGCTGCTGCTGCTTGCTGCTGCTGCTCCTTGCTGCTACTGTCCTTGCTGCTGCTGCTGCTGCTGCTTCTGCTGCTGCTGCTTGCTGCTGCTGCTGCTGCTTGCTGCTGCAACTGCTGCTTGCTGCTGCTGCTTCTTGCTGCTGCTGCTTGCTGCTGCTGCTTGCTGCTGCTGCTTGATGCTGCTGCTGCTGCTTGCTGCTGCTGCTGCTTGCTGCTGCTGCGGCTGCTTGCTGCTGCTGCTTGCTGCTGCTTGCTGCTGCTGCTGCTGCTGCTGCTTGCTGCTTGCTGCTGCTGCTGCTGCTTGCTGCTTGCTGCTGCTGCTGCTTGCTGCTGCTGCTGGTTGCTGCTGCTGCTGCTTGCTGCTGCTGCAGCTGCTGCTTGCTGCTGCTGCTGCTGCTGCTGCTGGTGCTTGCTGCTGTTGCTGCTGCTTGCTGCTTGCTGCTGCTGCTGCTGCTTGCTGCTGCTGCTTGCTGCTGCTGCTGCTTGCTGCTGATGCTGCTGCGTGCTGCTCCTGCTGCTGCTTGCTGCTGCTGCTTGTTGCTGCTGCTGCTTGCTGCTACTGCTGCTGCTGCTTGCTGCTGCTGCTGCTGCTGGTGCTTGCTGCTGCTGCTGCTTGCTGTTGCTGCTGCTGCTGCTGATTGCTGCTGCTGCTGCTTTCTGCTGTTGCTGCTGCTGCTGCTGCTTGCAGCTGCTGCTGCTTCTTGCTGCCGCTGCTTGCTGCTGCTGCTTGCTGATGCTGCTGCTTGCTGCTGCTGCTGCTTGCTGCTACTGCTTGCTGCTGCTGCTGCATGCTGCTGCTTGCTGCTGCTGCTGCTTGCTGCTGCTGCTGCTTGCTGCTGCTGCTCTCTGCTGCGGCTGCTGCTGCTTGCTGCTTCTTGCTGCTCCTGCTGCTGCTTGCTGCTGCTGCTGCTTGCTGCTGCTGCTGCTTCTTGCTGCTGCTGCTGCTGCTTGCTGCTGCTGCTGCTGCTGCTTGCTGCTGCAACTGCTGCTTGCTGCTGCTGCTTCTTGCTGCTGCTGCTTGCTGCTGCTGCTTGCTGCTGCTGCTGCTTGCTGCTGCTGCTGCTTGATGCTGCTGCTGCTGCTTGCTGCTGCTGCTGCTTGCTGCTGCTGCGGCTGCTTGCTGCTGCTGCTTGCTGCTGCTTGCTGCTGCTGCAGCTGCTGCTTGCTGCTTGCTGCTGCTGCTGCTGCTGCTGCTGCTTGCTGCTTGCTGCTGCTGCTGCTTGCTGCTGCTGCTGGTTGCTGCTGCTGCTGCTTGCTGCTGCTGCAGCTGGTGCTTGCTGCTGCTGCTGCTGCTGCTGGTGCTTGCTGCTGTTGCTGCTGCTTGCTGCTTGCTGCTGCTGCTGCTTGCTGCTGCTGCTTGCTGCTGCTGCTGCTTGCTGCTGCTGCTGCTTGCTGCTGATGCTGCTGCGTGCTGCTCCTGCTGCTGCTTGCTGCTGCTGCTTGTTGCTGCTGCTGCTTGCTGCAACTGCTGCTGCTGCTTGCTGCTGCTGCTGCTGCTGGTGCTTGCTGCTGCTGCTGCTTGCTGTTGCTGCTGCTGCTGCTGCTGCTGATTGCTGCTGCTGCTGCTTTCTGCTGTTGCTGCTGCTGCTGCTGCTTGCAGCTGCTGCTGCTTCTTGCTGCTGCTGCTTGCTGCTACTGCTTGCTGCTGCTGCTGCATGCTGCTGCTTGCTGCTGCTGCTTGCTGCTGCTGCTGCTTGCTGCTGCTGCTCTCTGCTGCGGCTGCTGCTGCTTGCTGCTTCTTGCTGCTCCTGCTGCTGCTTGCTGCTGCTGCTGCTTGCTGCTGCTGCTGCTTCTTGCTGCTGCTGCTGCTGCTTGATGCTGCTGCTGCTGCTTTCTGCAGCTGCTGCTTGCTGATGATGCTGCTGCTGCTGCTGCTTGCTGCTGCTGCTGCTTGCTGCTGCTGCTGCTTGCTGCTGCTTGCTGCTGCTGCTTGCTGCTGCTGCTGCTGCTTGCTGCTACTGCTTGCTGCTGCTGCTGCTTGCTGCTCCTGCTGCATGCTGCTGCTGCTGCTTGCTGCTGCTGCTGCTTGCTGCTGCTGCTGCTTCTTGCTGCTGCTACTGCTGATTGCTGCTGCTGCTGCTTGCTGCTGTTGCTGCTGCTGCTTGCAGCTGCTGCTGCTTCTTGCTGCTGCTGCTTGCTGCTGCTGCTGCTTCCAGCTGCTGCTGCTTGCTGCTGCCGCTGCTTGCTGCTCCTGCTGCATGCTTCTGGTGCTGCTTGCTGCTGCTGCTGCTTGCTGCTGGTGCTGCTTGCTCCTCCTGCTGCTGCTTGCTGCTGCTGCTGCTTCTTGCTGCTGCTGCTGCTTGATGCTGCTGCTGCTGCTGCTTCCTGCAGCTGCTGCTTGCTGCTGCTGCTTTCTGCTGCTGCTGCTGCTTCCTGCTGCTGCTGCTTGCTGCTGCTGCTACTGCTTGCTGCTGCTGCTGCTTGCTTCTGCTGCTGCTTGCTGCTGTTGCTCCTTGCTGCTGCTGCTGCTGCTGCTGCGGCTTCTGCTGCTGCTGCTGCTTGCTGCTGCTGCTGCTGCTGCTGCTGCTTGCTGCTGCTGCTGCTTGCTGCTGCTGCTGCTTGCTGCTTGCTGCTGCTGCAACTGCTGCTTGCTGCTGCTGCTGCTTCTTGCTGCTGCTGCTTCGTGCTGCTGCTGCTTTCTGCTGCTGCTGCTGCTTGCTGCTGCTGTTGCTGCTTGATGCTGCTGCTGCTGCTTGGTGCTGCGGCTGCTTGCTGCTGCTGCTGCTGCTGCTTGCTGCTGCTGGTGCTGCTTGGAGCAGCTGCTGCTGCTGCTGCTTGCTGCTTGCTGCTGCTGCTGATGCTTGCTGCTGCTGCTGCTTGCTGCTGCTGCTGCTTTCTGCTGCTGCTGCTCCTGCTCCTGCTCCTGCTACTGCTGCTGATGCTGCTTGCTGCTTCTTGCTGCTGCTGCTGCTTGCTGCTGCTGCTGCTGCTTGCTGCTGCTGCTGCAGCTGCTGCTTGCTGCTGCTGCTGCTGCTGCTGCTGCTGGTGCTTGCTGCTGTTGCTGCTGCTGCTGCTTGCTGCTGCTGCTGCTGCTTGCTGCTGCTGCTGCTGCTTGCTGCTGATGCTGCTGCGTGCTGCTCCTGCTGCTGCTTGCTGCTGCTCCTTGCTGCTGCTGCTTGCTGCTGCTGCTGCTGCTTGCTGCTGCTGCTGCTTGCTGCTGCAGCTGCTTCTTGCTGCTGCTGCTGCTTCTTGCTGCTGCTGCGGCTGCTGCTTGCTGCTGTTGCTGCTGCAGCTGCTGCTTGCAGCTGCCGCTGCTTTTTGCTGCTGCTGCTTGCTGCTGTTGCTGCTGCTGCTGCTGCTTGCAGCTGCTGCTGCTTGCTGCTGCTGCTTGCTGCTGCTTGCTGCTGCTGCTGCTGCTGCTTGCTGCTGCTGATGCTTGCTGCTGCTGCTTGCTGATGCTTGCTGCTGCTGCTGCTTGCTACTACTGCTTGCTGCTCCTGCTGCATGCTGCTGCTGCTGCTTGCAGCTGCGGCTGCTGCTGCTGCTAGCTGCTGCTGCTGCTGCTGCTTTCTGCAGCTGCTGATGCTGCTGCTTGCTGCTGCTGCTGCAGGTGCTTGCTGCTGCTGCTGCTACTGCTTGCTGCTGCTGCTTGCTACTGCTGCTGCTTTCTGCTGCTGCTCCTTGCTGCTGATGCTGCTGCTTGCTGCTGCTGCTGCTGCTGCATGCTGCTGCTCCTGCTGCTGCAGGTGCTGCTTGCTGCTGCTGCTGCTTGCTGCTCCTGCAGCTACTTGCTGCTGCTGCTGGTTCTTGCTGCTGCTGCTTCTTGCTGCTGCTGCTGCTGCTGCTGCTTTCTGCAGCTGCTTGCTGCTGCTGCTTGCTGCTGCTGCTGCTGCTTGCTGCTGCTTGCTGCTGCTGCTCCTTGCTGCTGCTGCTGCTGCTTGCTGCTGCAACTGCTGCTGCTGCTTGCTGCTGCTGCTGCATGCTGCTGCTGCTTGCTGCTGCTGCTACTGCTTGCTGCTGCTGCTTGCTGCTGCTGCTCCTTGCTGCTACTGTCCTTGCTGCTGCTGCTGCTGCTGCTTCTGCTGCTGCTGCTTGCTGCTGCTGCTGCTGCTTGCTGCTGCAACTGCTGCTTGCTGCTGCTGCTTCTTGCTGCTGCTGCTTGCTGCTGCTGCTTGCTGCTGCTGCTTGATGCTGCTGCTGCTGCTTGCTGCTGCTGCTGCTTGCTGCTGCTGCGGCTGCTTGCTGCTGCTGCTTGCTGCTGCTTGCTGCTGCTGCTGCTGCTTGCTGCTTGCTGCTGCTGCTTGCTGCTTGCTGCTGCTGCTGCTTGCTGCTGCTGCTGGTTGCTGCTGCTGCTGCTTGCTGCTGCTGCAGCTGCTGCTTGCTGCTGCTGCTGCTGCTGCTGGTGCTTGCTGCTGTTGCTGCTGCTTGCTGCTTGCTGCTGCTGCTGCTGCTTGCTGCTGCTGCTTGCTGCTGCTGCTGCTTGCTGCTGATGCTGCTGCGTGCTGCTCCTGCTGCTGCTTGCTGCTGCTGCTTGTTGCTGCTGCTGCTTGCTGCTACTGCTGCTGCTGCTTGCTGCTGCTGCTGCTGCTGGTGCTTGCTGCTGCTGCTGCTTGCTGTTGCTGCTGCTGCTGCTGATTGCTGCTGCTGCTGCTTTCTGCTGTTGCTGCTGCTGCTGCTGCTTGCAGCTGCTGCTGCTTCTTGCTGCCGCTGCTTGCTGCTGCTGCTTGCTGATGCTGCTGCTTGCTGCTGCTGCTGCTTGCTGCTACTGCTTGCTGCTGCTGCTGCATGCTGCTGCTTGCTGCTGCTGCTGCTTGCTGCTGCTGCTGCTTGCTGCTGCTGCTCTCTGCTGCGGCTGCTGCTGCTTGCTGCTTGTTGCTGCTCCTGCTGCTGCTTGCTGCTGCTGCTGCTTGCTGCTGCTGCTGCTTCTTGCTGCTGCTGCTGCTGCTTGATGCTGCTGCTGCTGCTTTCTGCAGCTGCTGCTTGCTGATGATGCTGCTGCTGCTGCTGCTTGCTGCTGCTGCTGCTTGCTGCTGCTGCTGCTTGCTGCTGCTTGCTGCTGCTGCTTGCTGCTGCTGCTGCTTGCTGCTACTGCTTGCTGCTGCTGCTGCTTGCTGCTCCTGCTGCATGCTGCTGCTGCTGCTTGCTGCTGCTGCTGCTTGCTGCTGCTGCTGCTTCTTGCTGCTGCTACTGCTGATTGCTGCTGCTGCTGCTTGCTGCTGTTGCTGCTGCTGCTTGCAGCTGCTGCTGATTCTTGCTGCTGCTGCTTGCAGCTGCTGCTGCTTCCAGCTGCTGCTGCTTGCTGCTGCCGCTGCTTGCTGCTCCTGCTGCATGCTTCTGGTGCTGCTTGCTGCTGCTGCTGCTTGCTGCTGGTGCTGCTTGCTCCTCCTGCTGCTGCTTGCTGCTGCTGCTGCTTCTTGCTGCTGCTGCTGCTTGATGCTGCTGCTGCTGCTTTCTGCAGCTGCTGCTTGCTGCTGCTGCTTTCTGCTGCTGCTGCTGCTTCCTGCTGCTGCTGCTTGCTGCTGCTGCTACTGCTTGCTGCTGCTGCTGCTTGCTTCTGCTGCTGCTTGCTGCTGTTGCTCCTTGCTGCTGCTGCTGCGGCTTCTGCTGCTGCTGCTGCTTGCTGCTGCTGCTGCTGCTGCTGCTTGCTGCTGCTGCTGCTTGCTGCTTGCTGCTGCTGCAACTGCTGCTTGCTGCTGCTGCTGCTTCTTGCTGCTGCTGCTTCGTGCTGCTGCTGCTTTCTGCTGCTGCTGCTGCTTGCTGCTGCTGTTGCTGCTTGATGCTGCTGCTGCTTGGTGCTGCGGCTGCTTGCTGCTGCTGCTGCTGCTGCTTGCTGCTGCTGGTGCTGCTTGGAGCAGCTGCTGCTGCTGCTGCTTGCTGCTTGCTGCTGCTGCTGATGCTTGCTGCTGCTGCTGCTTTCTGCTGCTGCTGCTCCTGCTCCTGCTCCTGCTACTGCTGCTGATGCTGCTTGCTGCTTCTTGCTGCTGCTGCTGCTTGCTGCTGCTGCTTGCTGCTGCTGCTGCTTGCTGCTGCTGCTGCAGCTGCTGCTTGCTGCTGCTGCTGCTGCTGCTGCTGCTGGTGCTTGCTGCTGTTGCTGCTGCTGCTGCTTGCTGCTGCTGCTGCTGCTTGCTGCTGCTGCTGCTGCTTGCTGCTGATGCTGCTGCGTGCTGCTCCTGCTGCTGCTTGCTGCTGCTCCTTGCTGCTGCTGCTTGCTGCTGCTGCTGCTTGCTGCTGCTGCTGCTTGCTGCTGCAGCTGCTTCTTGCTGCTGCTGCTGCTTCTTGCTGCTGCTGCGGCTGCTGCTTGCTGCTGCTGCTTCCTGCTGCTGCTGCTGCTTGCTGCTGCTGCTGCTGCTTGCTGCTGCCGCTGCTTGCTGCTGCTTGCTGCTTCTGCTGCTGCTGCTGCTTGCTGCTGCTGCTGCCGCTGCTTCTTGCTGCTGCTGCTGCTGCTTGCTGCTGCTGCTGGTGCTTGCTGCTTGCTGCTGCTGCTGCTGATGCATGCTGCTGCCGCTGCTGCTAGCTGCTGCAGCTGCTGCTTGATGCTGCTGCTGCTTGGTGCGGCGGCTGCTTGCTGCTGCTGCTCTCTGCTGCTGCTGCTTGCTGCTGCTGGTGCTGCTTGCAGCAGCAGCTGCTGCTGCTGCTTGCTGCTTGCTGCTGCTGCTGATGCTTGCTGCTGCTGCTGCTTGCTGCTGCTGCTTTCTGCTACTGCTGCTGCTCCTGCTCCTGCTGCTGCTGCTGATGCTGCTTGCTGCTTCTTGCTGCTGCTGCTGCTTGCTGCTGCTTGCTGCTGCTGCTGCTGCTGCTTGCTGCTGCTGCTGCTGCTGCTTGCTGCTGCTGCTGCTGCTTGCTGCTGCTGCAGCTGCTGCTTGCTGCTGCTGCTGCTGCTGCTGGTGCTTGCTGCTGTTGCTGCTGCTGCTGCTGCTGCTGCTTGCTGCTGCTGCTGCTTGCTGCTGATGCTGCTGCGTGCTGCTCCTGCTCCTGCTTGCTGCTGCTCCTTGCTGCTGCTTGCTGCTGCTGCTGCTTGCTGCTGCTGCTTGCTGCTGCAGCTGCTTCTTGCTGCTGCTGCTGCTTCTTGCTGCTGCTTCCTGCTGCTGCTTGCTGCTGCCGCTGCTTGCTGCTGCCGCTTGCTGCTGCTGCTGCTTGCTGCTTCTGCTGCTGCTGCTTGCTGCTGCTGCTGCCGCTGCTGCTTGCTGCTGCTGCTGCTGCTGCTGCTTGCTGCTGCTGGTGCTTGCTGCTTGCTGCTGCTGCTGCTGCTGCTGCTGATGCATGCTGCTGCTGCTGCTGCTTGCTGCTGCTGCTGCTGATTGCTGCTGCTGCTGCTGCTTGCTGCTGTTGCTGCTGCTGCTTGCTGCTGCTGCTGCTTCTTGCTGCTGCTGCTTGCTGCTGCTGCTTGCTGCTGCTGCTTGCTGCTGCTGATGATTGCTGCTGCTGCTGCTTGCTGATGCTGCTGCTTGCTGCTGCTGCTGCTGCTGCTGCTGCTTGCTGCAACTGCTGCTGCGGCTTGCTGCTGCTACTGCTGCTGCTGCTGCTTGCTGCTGATGCTGCTGCTTGCTGCTGTTGCTGCTGCTGCTGCTGGTGCTTACTGCTGCTGCTGCTGCTGGTGCTTGCTGCTGCTGCTGCTGCTGCTTGCTGCTGCTGCTGCTGCTGCTGGTCCTTGCTGCTGCTGCTTGCTGCTGGTGCTGCTTGCTGCTGCTGCTGCTTTCTGCTGATGCTGCTGCTTGCTGCTGTTGCTGCTGCTGCTGCTGATTGCTGCTGCTGCTTGCTGCTGCTGCAGTTGCTGCTGCTGCTTGCTGCTGCTGCTACTGCTGCTGCTGCTGCTTGCTGCTGCTGCTTGCTGCTACTGCTGCTGCTGCTTGCTGCTGCTGCTGGTGCTTGTTGCTGCTGCTTGCTGCTGTTGCTCCTTGCTGCTGCTGCTTGCTGCTGCTACTTGCTGCAGCTGCTGCTGCTTCCTGCTGCTGCTGCTGCTTGCTGCTGCCGCTTGCTGCTGCTGCTGCTGCTTGCTGCTGCTTCCTGCTGCTGCTGCTGCTTGCTGCTTCTGTTGCTGCTGCTGCTGCTGCTTGCTGCTACTGCTGCCGCTGCTGCTTGCTGCTGCTGCTGCTGCTGCTGCTGCGGCTGCTGCTGCTTGCTCCTGCTGTTGCTGCTTGCTGTTGCTGGTGCTTGCTGCTTGCTGCTGCTGCTGGCGCATGCTGCTGCTGCTGCTGCTGCTTGCTGCTGCAGCTGCTGCTTGCTGCTGCTGCTGCTGCTGATTGCTGCTGCTGCTTGCTGCTGTTTGCTGCTGTTGCTGCTGCTTGCTGCTGCTGCTGCTTGCTGCTGCTGCTTGCTGCTTGCTGCTTGCTGCTGCTGCTGGTTGCTGCTGCTGCTTGCTGCTGCTGCTGGTGCTTGCTGCTGCTGCTGGTGCTTGCTGCTGCTTGCTGCTGCTGCTGCTGCTGGTGCTTGCTGCTGTTGCTGCTGCTTGCTGCTTGCTGCTGCTGCTGCTGCTTGCTGCTGATGCTGCTGCGTGCTGCTCCTGCTGCTGCTTGCTGCTGCTGCTTGTTGCTGCTGCTGCTTGCTGCTACTGCTGCTGCTGCGGCTACTGCTGCTGGTGCTTGCTGCTGCTGCTTGCTGCTGCTGCTACTGCTTGCTGCTCCTGCTGCTTGCTGCTCCTGCTGCTTGCTGCTGCTTGCTGCTGCAGCTGCGTCTTGCTGCTGCTGCTACTGCTTGCTGCTCCTGCTGCTTGCTGCTCCTGCTGCTTGCTGCTCCTGCTGCTTGCTGCTGCAGCTGCTTCTTGCTGCTGCTGCTTCTTGCTGCTGCTGCGGCTGCTGCTTGCTGCAGCTGATGCTGCTGCTGCTTCCTGCTGGTGCTTGCTGCTTGCTGCTGCTGCTGCTGCTGCTGGTGGTGGTGCATGCTGCTGCTGCTGCTGCTGCTGATTGCTGCTGCTGCTTGCTGCTGTTGCTGCTGCAGCTGCTGCTTGCAGCTGCTGCTGCTTCTTGCTGCTGCTGCTTGCTGCAGTTGCTGCTGCTGCCGCTTGCAGCTGCTGCTGCTTCTTGCTGCTGCTGCTTGCTGCTGCTGCTTGCTGCTGCTTGCTGCTGCTGCTGCTGCTGCTTGCTGCTGCTGATGCTTGCTGCTGCTGCTTTCTGATGCTTGCTGCTTGCTACTACTGCTTGCTGCTCCTGCTGCATGCTGCTGCTGCTGCTTGCAGCTGCGGCTGCTGCTGCTGCTAGCTGCTGCTGCTGCTGCTGCTTTCTGCAGCTGCTGCTTGCTGCTGATGCTGCTGCTTGCTGCTGCTGCTGCTACTGCTTGCTGCTGCTGCTGCTTGCTACTGCTGCTGCTTTCTGCTGCTGCTCCTTGCTGCTGATGCTGCTGCTTGCTGCTGCTGCTGCTGCTGCATGCTGCTGCTCCTGCTGCTGCAGGTGCTGCTTGCTGCTCCTGCAGCTACTTGCTGCTGCTGCTGGTTCTTGCTGCTGCTGCTTCTTGCTGCTGCTGCTGCTTTCTGCAGCTGCTGCAGCTGCTTGCTGCTGCTGCTTGCTGCTGCTGCTTGCTGCTGCTGCTGCTGCTTGCTGCTGCTTGCTGCTGCTGCTCCTTGCTGCTGCTGCTGCTGCTTGCTGCTGCAACTGCTGCTGCTGCTTGCTGCTGCTGCTGCTGCATGCTGCTGCTGCTTGCTGCTGCTGCTACTGCTTGCTGCTGCTGCTTGCTGCTGCTGCTCCTTGCTGCTACTGTCCTTGCTGCTGCTGCTGCTGCTTCTGCTGCTGCTGCTTGCTGCTGCTGCTGCTGCTTGCTGCTGCAACTGCTGCTTGCTGCTGCTGCTTCTTGCTGCTGCTGCTTGCTGCTGCTGCTGCTTGCAGCTGCTGCTGCTGCTTGATGCTGCTGCTGCTGCTTGCTGCTGCTGCTGCTGCTGCTTGCTGCTGCTGCTGCTTGCTGCTGCTGCGGCTGCTTGCTGCTGCTGCTGCTGCTGCTGCCTGCTGCTGCTGCTTGCTGCTGCTTGCTGCTGCTTGCTGCTGGTGCTGCTTGCAGCAGCTGCTTGCTGCTGCTCCTGGTGCTGCTGCTGCTTGCTGCTGCGGCTTGCTGCTGCTCCTGCTCCTGCTCCTGCTGCTGCTGCTGCTGCTGCTGCTGCTTCTTGCTGCTGCTGCTGCTTGCTGCTGCTGCTGCTGCTGCTGCTTGCTGCTTGCTGCTGCTGCTGTTGCTTGCTGCTTGCTGCTGCTGCTGCTGCTGCTGCTTGCTGCTGCTGCTGGTTGCTGCTGCTGCTGCTTGCTGCTGCTGCTGCTGGTGCTTGCTGCTGTTGCTGCTGCTTGCTGCTTGCTGCTGCTGCTGCTTGCTGCTGCTGCTGCTTGCTGCTGATGCTGCTGCGTGCTGCTCCTGCTGCTGCTTGTTGCTGCTGCTGCTTGCTGCTACTGCTGCTGCTGCTTGCTGCTGCAGCTGCTTCTTGCTGCTGCTGCTACTGCTTGCTGCTCCTGCTGCTTGCTGCTCCTGCTGCTTGCTGCTGCTTGCTGCTGCAGCTGCTTCTTGCTGCTGCTGCTGCTTCTTGCTGCTGCTGCGGCTGCTGCTTGCTGCAGCTGATGCTGGTGCTGCTTCCTGCTGGTGCTGATTGCTGCTGCTGCTTGCTGCTGTTGCTGCTGCAGCTGCTGCTTGCAGCTGCTGCTGCTTCTTGCTGCTGCTGCTTGCTGCTGTTGCTGCTGCTGCTGCTGCTTGCAGCTGCTGCTGCTGCTGCTTGCTGCTGCTGCTGCTTGCTGCTGCTGATGCTTGCTGCTGCTGCTTGCTGATGCTTGCTGCTGCTGCTTGCTGCTGCTGCTTGCTGCTGCTGCTTGCTGCTGCTGCTGCTTGCTACTACTGCTTGCTGCTCCTGCTGCATGCTGCTGCTGCTGCTTGCAGCTGCGGCTGCTGCTGCATGCTGCTCCTTCTGGTGCTTGCTGCTGCTGCTGCTGCTTCTTGCTGCTGCTGCTGCTGCTGATGCTGCTGCTGCTGCTTGCTGCGGCTGCTGCTTGCTACTACTGCTTGCTGCTCCTGCTGCATGCTGCTGCTGCTGCTTGCAGCTGCGGCTGCTGCTGCTTGCTGCTCCTTCTGCTGCTTGCTGCTGCTGCTGCTGCTTCTTGCTGCTGCTGCTTGATGCTGCTGCTGCTGCTTGCTGCTGCTGCTGCTGCTGCTTGCTGCTGCTGCTGCTGCTTTCTGCAGCTGCTGCTTGCTGCTGCTGCTGCAGCTGCTTGCTGCTGCTGCTTGCTGCTGCTGCTGCTTGCTGCTGCTTGCTGCTGCTGCTCCTTGCTGCTGCTGCTGCTGCTTGCTGCTGCAACTGCTGCTGCTGCTTGCTGCTGCTGCTGCTGCATGCTGCTGCTGCTTGCTGCTGCTGCTACTGCTTGCTGCTGCTGCTTGCTGCTGCTGCTCCTTGCTGCTACTGTCCTTGCTGCTGCTGCTGCTGCTTCTGCTACTGCTGCTTGCTGCTGCTGCTGCTGCTGCTTGCTGCTGCAACTGCTGCTTGCTGCTGCTGCTGCTTGCTTCTGCTGCTTGATGCTGCTGCTGCTGCTTGCTGCTGCTGCCTGCTGCTGCTGCTTTCTGCTGCTGCTGCTGGTGCTCCTTGCTGCTGCTGCTGCTTGCTGCTGCTCCTGCTCCTGCTCCTACTGCTGCTGCTGCTGCTGCTGCTGCATGCTGCTGCTGCTTCTTGCTGCTGCTGCTGCTGCTTGCTGCTGTTTGCTGCTGTTGCTGCTGCTTGCTGCTGCTTGCTGCTTGCTGCTGCTTGCTGCTGCTGCTGCTGCTGCTTGCTGCTTGCTGCTGCTGCTGCTGCTGCTGCTGCTGCTGTTGCTTGCTGCTTGCTGCTGCTGCTGCTTGCTGCTGCTGCTGCTGGTGCTTGCTGCTGTTGCTGCTGCTTGCTGCTTGCTGCTGCTGCTGCTGCTGCTGCTGCTGCTGCTTGCTGCTGATGCTGCTGCGTGCTGCTCCTGCTGCTGCTTGCTGCTGCTGCTTGTTGCTGCAGCTGCTTCTTGCTGCTGCTGCTACTGCTTGCTGCTCCTGCTGATTGCTGCTCCTGCTGCTTGCTGCTGCTTGCTGCTGCAGCTGCTTCTTGCTGCTGCTGCTTCTTGCTGCTGCTGCGGCTGCTTCTTGCTGGTGCTTGCTGCTTGCTGCTGCTGCTGCTGGTGGTGGTGCATGCTGCTGCTGCTGCTGCTGCTGATTGCTGCTGCTGCTTGCTGCTGTTGCTGCTGCAGCTGCTGCTTGCAGCTGCTGCTGCTTCTTGCTGCTGCTGCTTGCTGCTGTTGCTCCTGCTGCTGCTGCTTGCAGCTGCTGCTGCTTCTTGCTGCTGCTGCTTGCTGCTGCTGCTTGCTGCTGCTGCTGCTGCTGCTGCTGCTTGCTGCTGCTGATGCTTGCTGATGCTTGCTGCTGCTGCTTGCTGCTGCTGCTGCTTGCTACTACTGCTTGCTGCTCCTGCTGCATGCTGCTGCTGCTGCTTGCAGCTGCGGCTGCTGCTCCTTGCTGCTGATGCTGCTGCTTGCTGCTGCTGCTGCTTGCTGCTGCTTGCTGCTGCTGCTGCATGCTGCTGCTGCTGCTGCTTGCTGCTCCTGCAGCTACTTGCTGCTGCTGGTTCTTGCTGCTGCTGCTTCTTGCTGCTGCTGCTGCTGCTTGGTGCTGCTGCTGCTGCTTTCTGCAGCTGCTGCTTGCTGCTGCTGCTGCTGCAGCTGCTTGCTGCTGCTGCTGCTGCTTGCTGCTGCTGCTCCTTGCTGCTGCTGCTGCTGCTTGCTGCTGCAACTGCTGCTGCTGCTGCATGCTGCTGCTGCTTGCTGCTGCTGCTCTTTGCTGCTACTGTCCTTGCTGCTGCTGCTGCTGCTTCTGCTGCTGCTGCTTGCTGCTGCTGCTTGTTGCTGCTGCTGCTTGCTGCTTCTGCTGCTGCTGCTTGCTGCTGCTGTTTGCTGCTTGCTGCTGCTGCTGGTGCTTGCTGCTGCTGCTGCTTGCTGCTGCTGCTGCTTGCTGTTGCTGCTGCTGCTGCTTGCTGCTGCTGCTACTGCTTGCTGCTCCTGCTGCTGCTGCTTGCTGCTGCTGCTTGCAGCTGCTGCTGCTGCTTCTTGCTGCTTGCTGCTGCTGCTGCTGCTGCTTGCTGCTGCTGCTGCGGCTGCTGCTTGCTGCTGCGGCTGCTTGCTGCTGCTTGCTGCTGCTGCTGCTTCCTGCTGCCGCTTGCTGCTGCTGCTGCTGCTTGCTGCTGCTGCTGCTGCTTCCTGCTGCTGCTGCTGCTTGCGGCTTCTGCTGCTGCTGCTGCTTGCTGCTGCTGCTGCCGCTGCTTGCTGCTGTTGCTGCTGCTTGCTGCTGCTGCTTCTTGCTGCTGCTGCTGCTGCTTGCAGCTGCGGCTGCTGCTGCTTGCTCCTGCTGCAGCTGCTGCTGGTGCTTGCTGCTTGCTGCTGCTGCTGCTGCTGCTGCTCGTGCATGCTGCTGCTGCTGCTGCTGCTGCTGCTGCTTGCAGCTGCGGCTGCTGCTGCTTGCTCCTGCTGCTGCTGCTGCTGCTGCTGCTGCTGGTGCTTGCTGCTTGCTGCTGCTGCTGCTGCTGCTCGTGCATGCTGCTGCTGCTGCTTGCAGCTGCTGCTGCTTCTTGCTGCTGCTGCTTGCTGTTGCTGATGCTTGCTGCTGCTGCTTGCTGATGCTGCTGCTTGCTGCTGCTTGCTGCTGCTGCTTGCTGTTGCTGCTTGCTGCTGCTGCTGCTTGCTGCTACTGCTTGCTGCTGCTGCTGCTGATGCTGCTTGCTGCTCCTGCTGCATGCTGCTGCTGCTGCTTGCTGCTGCTTGCTGCTGCTGCTGCTTGCTGCTGCTGCTTGCAGCTGCTGCTCTCTGCTGCGGCTGCTGCTGCTTGCTGCTGCTGCTGCTTGCTGCTGCTGCTGCTTGCTGCTGCTGCTTCTTGCTGCTGCTGCTGCTTGCTGCTGCTGCTTTCTGCAGCTGCTGCTTGCTGCTAGTTGCTGCTGCTGCTGCTGCTTCTTGCCGCTGCTGCTTCCTGCTGCTGCTGCTGCTTGCTGCTTCTGCTGCTGCTGCTGCTGCTGCTTGCTGCTGCTGCTGCCGCTGCTTGCTGCTGTTGCTGCTGCTTGCTGCTGCTGCTGCTTCTTGCTGCTGCTGCTGCTTGCAGCTGCGGCTGCTGCTGCTGCTGGTGCTTGCTGCTTGCTGCTGCTGCTGCTCGTGCATGCTGCTGCTGCTTGCAGCTGCGGCTGCTGCTGCTGCTTGCTCCTGCTGCTGCTGCTGCTGCTGCTGCTGGTGCTTGCTGCTTGCTGCTGCTGCTGCTGCTGCTCGTGCATGCTGCTGCTGCTGCTGCTGCTTGCTGCTGCTGCTGCTTGCAGCTGCTGCTGCTTGCAGCTGCTGCTGCTTCTTGCTGCTGCTGCTTGCTGTTGCTGATGCTTGCTGCTGCTGCTTGCTGATGCTGCTGCTTGCTGCTGCTGCTGCTGCTTGCTGCTGCTGCTTGCTGTTGCTGCTTGCTGCTGCTGCTGCTTGCTGCTGCTGCTTGCTGCTACTGCTTGCTGCTGCTGCTGCTGCTTGCTGCTCCTGCTGCATGCTGCTGCTGCTGCTGCTTGCTGCTGCTGCTGCTTGCTGCTGCTGCTTGCTGCTGCTGCTCTCTGCTGCGGCTGCTGCTGCTGCTTGCTGCTGCTTGCTGCTGCTTGCTGCTGCTGCTTCTTGCTGCTGCTGCTGCTTGATGCTGCTGCTGCTGCTTGCGGCTGCTGCTTTCTGCAGCTGCTGCTTGCTGCTCATGCTGCTGCTTGCTGCTGCTGCTGCTGCTTGGTGCTGCTGCTGCTTGCTGCTGCTGCTGCTGCTACTGCTTGCTGCTGCTGCTGCTTGTTTCTGCTGCTGCTTGCTGCTGCTGCTCCTTGATGCTGCTGCTGCTTGCTGCTGCAACTGCTGCTGCTGCTTGCTGCTGCTGCTGCTGCTGCAGCTGCTGCTGCTGCAGCTGCTGCTGCTTGCTTCTGCTGCTGCTGCTTGCTGCTGCTGCTGCTGCTTGCTGCTGCTTGCTGCTGCTTGCTGCTGCAGCTGCTGCTTGCTGCTGGTGCTGCTGCTTGCTGCTGGTGCTGCTTGCTGCTGCTGCTGCTGCCGCTGCTTGCTGCTGTTGCTGCTGCTTGCTGCTGCTGCTGCTTCTTGCTGCTGCTGCTGCTTGCTGCTGCTGCTGCTCCTGCTGCTTGCTACTTGCTGCTGGTGCTGCTGCTACTGCTGCTGGTGCATGCTGCTGCTGCTGCTGCTTGCTGCTGCTGCTGCTGCTGATTACTGCTGCTGCTGCTGATTGCTGCTGCTGCTGCTTGCTGCTGTTGCTGCTGCTGCTTGCAGCTGCTGCTGCTTCTTGCTGCTGCTGCTGATGCTTGCTGCTGCTGCTGCTGCTTGCTGATGCTGCTGCTTGCTGCTGCTTGCTGCTGCTGCTTGCTGCTGCTGTTGCTTGCTGCTGCTGCTGCTTGCTACTGCTGCTTGCTGCTGCTTGCTGCACCTGCTGCATGCTGCTGCTGCTGCTGCTTGCTGCTGCTGCCGCTGCTGCTTCCTGCTGCTGCTGCTGCTTGCTGCTTCTGCTGCTGCTGCTGCTTCTTGCTGCTGCTGCTGCTGCCGCTGCTTGCTGCTGTTGCTGCTGCTTGCTGCTGCTGCTGCTTCTTGCTGCTGCTGCTGCTTGCAGCTGCGGCTGCTGCTGCTTGCTCCTGCTGCTGCTGCTGGTGCTTGCTGCTTGCTGCTGCTGCTGCTCGTGCATGCTGCTGCTGCTTGCAGCTGCGGCTGCTGCTGCTGCTTGCTCCTGCTGCTGCTGCTGCTGGTGCTTGCTGCTTGCTGCTGCTGCTGCTGCTGCTGCTCGTGCATGCTGCTGCTGCTGCTGCTGCTTGCTGCTGCTGCTGCTTGCAGCTGCTGCTGCTTCTTGCTGCTGCTGCTTGCTGTTGCTGATGCTTGCTGCTGCTGCTTGCTGATGCTGCTGCTTGCTGCTGCTGCTGCTGCTTGCTGCTGCTGCTTGCTGTTGCTGCTTGCTGCTGCTGCTGCTTGCTGCTACTGCTTGCTGCTGCTGCTGCATGCTGCTGCTGCTGCTTGCTGCTGCTTGCTGCTGCTGCTGCTTGCTGCTGCTGCTTGCTGCTGCTGCTCTCTGCTGCGGCTGCTGCTGCTGCTTGCTGCTGCTTGCTGCTGCTGCTTCTTGCTGCTGCTGCTGCTTGATGCTGCTGCTGCTGCTTGCGGCTGCTGCTTTCTGCAGCTGCTGCTTGCTGCTCATGCTGCTGCTTGCTGCTGCTGCTGCTGCTGCTTGGTGCTGCTGCTGCTTGCTGCTGCTGCTGCTGCTACTGCTTGCTGCTGCTGCTGCTTGTTTCTGCTGCTGCTTGCTGCTGCTGCTCCTTGATGCTGCTGCTGCTTGCTGCTGCAACTGCTGCTGCTGCTTGCTGCTGCTGCTGCTGCAGCTGCTGCTGCTTGCTTCTGCTGCTGCTTGCTGCTGCTGCTGCTGCTGCTCGTGCATGCTGCTGCTGCTGCTGCTGCTGCTTGCAGCTGCGGCTGCTGCTGCTTGCTCCTGCTGCTGCTGCTGCTGCTGGTGCTTGCTGCTTGCTGCTGCTGCTGCTGCTGCTCGTGCATGCTGCTGCTGCTGCTTGCAGCTGCTGCTGCTTCTTGCTGCTGCTGCTTGCTGTTGCTGATGCTTGCTGCTGCTGCTTGCTGCTGCTTGCTGCTGCTGCTTGCTGTTGCTGCTTGCTGCTGCTGCTGCTTGCTGCTACTGCTTGCTGCTGCTGCTGCTGCTGCTTGCTGCTCCTGCTGCATGCTGCTGCTGCTGCTTGCTGCTGCTTGCTGCTGCTGCTGCTTGCTGCTGCTGCTTGCAGCTGCTGCTCTCTGCTGCGGCTGCTGCTGCTTGCTGCTGCTGCTGCTTGCTGCTGCTGCTGCTTGCTGCTGCTGCTTCTTGCTGCTGCTGCTGCTTGCTGCTGCTGCTTTCTGCAGCTGCTGCTTGCTGCTAGTTGCTGCTGCTGCTGCTGCTTCTTGCCGCTGCTGCTTCCTGCTGCTGCTGCTGCTTGCTGCTTCTGCTGCTGCTGCTGCTGCTTGCTGCTGCTGCTGCCGCTGCTTGCTGCTGTTGCTGCTGCTTGCTGCTGCTGCTGCTTCTTGCTGCTGCTGCTTGCAGCTGCGGCTGCTGCTGCTTGCTCCTGCTGCTGCTGCTGCTGGTGCTTGCTGCTTGCTGCTGCTGCTGCTCGTGCATGCTGCTGCTGCTTGCAGCTGCGGCTGCTGCTGCTGCTTGCTCCTGCTGCTGCTGCTGCTGCTGGTGCTTGCTGCTTGCTGCTGCTGCTGCTGCTGCTCGTGCATGCTGCTGCTGCTGCTGCTTGCTGCTGCTGCTGCTGCTTGCAGCTGCTGCTGCTTCTTGCTGCTGCTGCTTGCTGTTGCTGATGCTTGCTGCTGCTGCTTGCTGATGCTGCTGCTTGCTGCTGCTGCTGCTGCTTGCTGCTGCTGCTTGCTGTTGCTGCTTGCTGCTGCTGCTGCTTGCTGCTACTGCTTGCTGCTGCTGCTGCTGCTTGCTGCTCCTGCTGCATGCTGCTGCTGCTGCTTGCTGCTGCTTGCTGCTGCTGCTGCTTGCTGCTGCTGCTTGCTGCTGCTGCTCTCTGCTGCGGCTGCTGCTGCTGCTTGCTGCTGCTTGCTGCTGCTTGCTGCTGCTGCTTCTTGCTGCTGCTGCTGCTTGATGCTGCTGCTGCTGCTTGCGGCTGCTGCTTTCTGCAGCTGCTGCTTGCTGCTGCTGCTGCTGCTGCTGCTTGGTGCTGCTGCTGCTTGCTGCTGCTGCTGCTGCTACTGCTTGCTGCTGCTGCTGCTTGTTTCTGCTGCTGCTTGCTGCTGCTGCTCCTTGATGCTGCTGCTGCTTGCTGCTGCAACTGCTGCTGCAACTGCTGCTGCTGCTTGCTGCTGCTGCTGCTGCTGCAGCTGCTGCTGCTGCAGCTGCTGCTGCTTGCTTCTGCTGCTGCTTGCTGCTGCTGCTCCTTGCTTCTGCTGCTGCTGCTTGCTGCTGCTGCTGCTGCTTGCTGCTGCTTGCTGCTGCTTGCTGCTGCAGCTGCTGCTTGCTGCTGCTTGCTGCTGCAGCTGCTGCTTGCTGCTGGTGCTGCTGCTTGCTGCTGGTGCTGCTTGCTGCTGCTGCTGCTGCCGCTGCTTGCTGCTGTTGCTGCTGCTTGCTGCTGCTGCTGCTTCTTGCTGCTGCTGCTGCTTGCTGCTGCTGCTGCTCCTGCTGCTTGCTGCTTGCTGCTGGTGCTGCTGCTACTGCTGCTGGTGCATGCTGCTGCTGCTGCTGCTTGCTGCTGCTGCTGCTGCTGCTGATTACTGCTGCTGCTGCTGATTGCTGCTGCTGCTGATTGCTGCTGCTGCTGCTTGCTGCTGTTGCTGCTGCTGCTTGCAGCTGCTGCTGCTTCTTGCTGCTGCTGCTGATGCTTGCTGCTGCTGCTGCTGCTTGCTGATGCTGCTGCTTGCTGCTGCTGCTTGCTGCTGCTGCTTGCTGCTGCTGTTGCTTGCTGCTGCTGCTGCTTGCTACTGCTGCTTGCTGCTGCTTGCTGCACCTGCTGCATGCTGCTGCTGCTGCTGCTTGCTGCTGCTGCCGCTGCTGCTTCCTGCTGCTGCTGCTGCTTGCTGCTTCTGCTGCTGCTGCTGCTTCTTGCTGCTGCTGCTGCTGCCGCTGCTTGCTGCTGTTGCTGCTGCTTGCTGCTGCTGCTGCTTCTTGCTGCTGCTGCTGCTTGCAGCTGCGGCTGCTGCTGCTTGCTCCTGCTGCTGCTGCTGGTGCTTGCTGCTTGCTGCTGCTGCTGCTCGTGCATGCTGCTGCTGCTTGCAGCTGCGGCTGCTGCTGCTGCTTGCTCCTGCTGCTGCTGCTGCTGGTGCTTGCTGCTTGCTGCTGCTGCTGCTGCTGCTCGTGCATGCTGCTGCTGCTGCTTGCTGCTGCTGCTGCTTGCAGCTGCTGCTGCTTCTTGCTGCTGCTGCTTGCTGTTGCTGATGCTTGCTGCTGCTGCTTGCTGATGCTGCTGCTTGCTGCTGCTGCTGCTGCTTGCTGCTGCTGCTTGCTGTTGCTGCTTGCTGCTGCTGCTGCTTGCTGCTACTGCTTGCTGCTGCTGCTGCTGCTGCTGCTGCTTGCTGCTCCTGCTGCATGCTGCTGCTGCTGCTTGCTGCTGCTTGCTGCTGCTGCTGCTTGCTGCTGCTGCTTGCTGCTGCTGCTCTCTGCTGCGGCTGCTGCTGCTGCTTGCTGCTGCTTGCTGCTGCTTGCTGCTGCTGCTTCTTGCTGCTGCTGCTGCTTGATGCTGCTGCTTTCTGCAGCTGCTGCTTGCTGCTCATGCTGCTGCTTGCTGCTGCTGCTGCTGCTGCTTGGTGCTGCTGCTGCTCGCTGCTGCTGCTGCTGCTACTGCTTGCTGCTGCTGCTGCTTGTTTCTGCTGCTGCTTGCTGCTGCTGCTCCTTGATGCTGCTGCTGCTTGCTGCTGCAACTGCTGCTGCTGCTTGCTGCTGCTGCTGCTGCTGCAGCTGCTGCTGCTTGCTTCTGCTGCTGCTTGCTGCTGCTGCTCCTTGCTTCTGCTGCTGCTGCTTGCTGCTGCTGCTGCTTGCTGCTGCTTGCTGCTGCTTGCTGCTGCAGCTGCTGCTTGCTGCTGGTGCTGCTGCTTGCTGCTGGTGCTGCTGCTTGCTGCTAGTGCTGCTTGCTGCTGCTGCTGCTGCTGCCGCTGCTTGCTGCTGTTGCTGCTGCTTGCTGCTGCTGCTGCTTCTTGCTGCTGCTGCTGCTTGCTGCTGCTGCTGCTCCTGCTGCTTGCTGCTTGCTGCTGGTGCTGCTGCTACTGCTGCTGGTGCATGCTGCTGCTGCTGCTTGCTGCTGCTGCTGCTGCTGATTACTGCTGCTGCTGCTGATTGCTGCTGCTGCTGCTGCTTGCTGCTGTTGCTGCTGCTGCTTGCAGCTGCTGCTGCTTCTTGCTGCTGCTGCTTGCTGCTGCTGATGCTTGCTGCTGCTGCTGCTGCTTGCTGATGCTGCTGCTTGCTGCTGCTGCTTGCTGCTGCTGCTTGCTGCTGCTGTTGCTTGCTGCTGCTGCTGCTTGCTACTACTGCTTGCTGCTGCTTGCTGCACCTGCTGCATGCTGCTGCTGCTGCTGCTTGCTGCTGCTGCTGCTGCTGCTTGCTGCTGTGGCTGCTTGCTGCTGCTGCTTGCTGCTGTGGCTGCTGCTGCTTGCTGCTGCTGCTGCTGCTTGCTGCTCCTGCTGCTGCTTGCTGCTGCTGCTTGCTGCTGCTGCTGCTTGCTCCTGCTGCTGCTGCTTCTTGCTGCTGCTGCTGCTTGATGCTGCTGCTGCTGCTTGCTGCTGCTGCTGCTTTCTGCAGCTGCTGCTTGCTGCTGATGCTTCTGCTTGCTGCTGCTGCAGGTGCTTGCTGCTGCTGCTTGCTGCTGCTGCTGCTTGCTGCTGCTGCTACTGCTTGCTGCTGCTGCTGCTGCGGCTGCTTGCTTCTGCTGCTGCTTGCTGCTGCTGCTCCTTGCTGCTGCTGCTGCTGCTTGCTGCTCCTGCAGCTACTTGCTGCTGCTGCTGGTTCTTGCTGCTGCTGCTGCTTGATGCTGCTGCTTTCTGCAGCTGCTGCTTGCTGCTGCTGCTACTGCATGCTGCTGCTTGCTGCTGCTGCTCCTTGCTGCTGCTGCTTGCTGCTGCAACTACTGCTGCTGCTTGCTGCTCCTGCTGCTGCTGCTGCTTGCTGCTGCTGCTTGCTGCTGCTGCTGCTTGCTGCTGCTGCTACTGCTTGCTGCTGCTGCTACTGCTTGCTGCTGCTGCTCCTTGCTGCTGCTGCTGCTGCTTCTGCTGCTGCTGCTGCTTGCTGCTGCTTCTTGCTGCTGCTGCTTCTTGCTGCTGCTGCTGCTGCTGCTGCTTGCTGCTGCTGCTGCTGCTTGCTGCTGCTGCTGCTGCTTGCTGCTGCTTGCTGATGCTGCTGCTTGCTGCTGCTGCTTGCTGCTGCTGCTTGCTGCTGCTGTTGCTTGCTGCTGCTGCTGCTTGCTACTGCTGCTTGCTGCTGCTTGCTGCACCTGCTGCATGCTGCTGCTGCTGCTGCTTGCTGCTGCTGCCGCTGCTGCTTCCTGCTGCTGCTGCTGCTTGCTGCTTCTGCTGCTGCTGCTGCTTCTTGCTGCTGCTGCTGCTGCCGCTGCTTGCTGCTGTTGCTGCTGCTTGCTGCTGCTGCTGCTTCTTGCTGCTGCAGCTGCTTGCAGCTGCGGCTGCTGCTGCTTGCTCCTGCTGCTGCTGCTGGTGCTTGCTGCTTGCTGCTGCTGCTGCTCGTGCATGCTGCTGCTGCTTGCAGCTGCGGCTGCTGCTGCTGCTTGCTCCTGCTGCTGCTGCTGCTGGTGCTTGCTGCTTGCTGCTGCTGCTGCTGCTGCTCGTGCATGCTGCTGCTGCTGCTTGCTGCTGCTGCTGCTTGCAGCTGCTGCTGCTTCTTGCTGCTGCTGCTTGCTGTTGCTGATGCTTGCTGCTGCTGCTTGCTGATGCTGCTGCTTGCTGCTGCTGCTGCTGCTTGCTGCTGCTGCTTGCTGTTGCTGCTTGCTGCTGCTGCTGCTTGCTGCTACTGCTTGCTGCTGCTGCTGCTGCTGCTGCTGCTTGCTGCTCCTGCTGCATGCTGCTGCTGCTGCTTGCTGCTGCTTGCTGCTGCTGCTGCTTGCTGCTGCTGCTTGCTGCTGCTGCTCTCTGCTGCGGCTGCTGCTGCTGCTTGCTGCTGCTTGCTGCTGCTTGCTGCTGCTGCTTCTTGCTGCTGCTGCTGCTTGATGCTGCTGCTTTCTGCAGCTGCTGCTTGCTGCTCATGCTGCTGCTTGCTGCTGCTGCTGCTGCTGCTTGGTGCTGCTGCTGCTCGCTGCTGCTGCTGCTGCTACTGCTTGCTGCTGCTGCTGCTTGTTTCTGCTGCTGCTTGCTGCTGCTGCTCCTTGATGCTGCTGCTGCTTGCTGCTGCAACTGCTGCTGCTGCTTGCTGCTGCTGCTGCTGCTGCAGCTGCTGCTGCTTGCTTCTGCTGCTGCTTGCTGCTGCTGCTCCTTGCTTCTGCTGCTGCTGCTTGCTGCTGCTGCTGCTTGCTGCTGCTTGCTGCTGCTTGCTGCTGCTTGCTGCTGCAGCTGCTGCTTGCTGCTGGTGCTGCTGCTTGCTGCTGGTGCTGCTGCTTGCTGCTAGTGCTGCTTGCTGCTGCTGCTGCTGCTGCCGCTGCTTGCTGCTGTTGCTGCTGCTTGCTGCTGCTGCTGCTTCTTGCTGCTGCTGCTGCTTGCTGCTGCTGCTGCTCCTGCTGCTTGCTGCTTGCTGCTGGTGCTGCTGCTACTGCTGCTGGTGCATGCTGCTGCTGCTGCTTGCTGCTGCTGCTGCTGCTGATTACTGCTGCTGCTGCTGATTGCTGCTGCTGCTGCTGCTTGCTGCTGTTGCTGCTGCTGCTTGCAGCTGCTGCTGCTTCTTGCTGCTGCTGCTTGCTGCTGCTGATGCTTGCTGCTGCTGCTGCTGCTTGCTGATGCTGCTGCTTGCTGCTGCTGCTTGCTGCTGCTGCTTGCTGCTGCTGTTGCTTGCTGCTGCTGCTGCTTGCTACTACTGCTTGCTGCTGCTTGCTGCACCTGCTGCATGCTGCTGCTGCTGCTGCTTGCTGCTGCTGCTGCTGCTGCTTGCTGCTGTGGCTGCTTGCTGCTGCTGCTTGCTGCTGTGGCTGCTGCTGCTTGCTGCTGCTGCTGCTGCTTGCTGCTCCTGCTGCTGCTTGCTGCTGCTGCTTGCTGCTGCTGCTGCTTGCTCCTGCTGCTGCTGCTTCTTGCTGCTGCTGCTGCTTGATGCTGCTGCTGCTGCTTGCTGCTGCTGCTGCTTTCTGCAGCTGCTGCTTGCTGCTGATGCTTCTGCTTGCTGCTGCTGCAGGTGCTTGCTGCTGCTGCTTGCTGCTGCTGCTGCTTGCTGCTGCTGCTACTGCTTGCTGCTGCTGCTGCTGCGGCTGCTTGCTTCTGCTGCTGCTTGCTGCTGCTGCTCCTTGCTGCTGCTGCTGCTGCTTGCTGCTCCTGCAGCTACTTGCTGCTGCTGCTGGTTCTTGCTGCTGCTGCTGCTTGATGCTGCTGCTTTCTGCAGCTGCTGCTTGCTGCTGCTGCTACTGCATGCTGCTGCTTGCTGCTGCTGCTCCTTGCTGCTGCTGCTTGCTGCTGCAACTACTGCTGCTGCTTGCTGCTCCTGCTGCTGCTGCTGCTTGCTGCTGCTGCTTGCTGCTGCTGCTGCTTGCTGCTGCTGCTACTGCTTGCTGCTGCTGCTACTGCTTGCTGCTGCTGCTCCTTGCTGCTGCTGCTGCTGCTGCTTCTGCTGCTGCTGCTGCTTGCTGCTGCTTCTTGCTGCTGCTGCTTCTTGCTGCTGCTGCTGCTGCTGCTGCTTGCTGCTGCTGCTGCTGCTTGCTGCTGCTGCTGCTGCTTGCTGCTGCTGCTGCTGCTGCTTGCTGCTGCTGCTTGCTGCTGCTGCTGCTTGCTGCTGCGGCTGCTCCTGCTCCTGCTGCTGCTGCTGCTGCTTGCTGCTTCTGCTTCTTGCTGCTGCTGCTGCTGCTTGTTGCTGTTTGCTGCTGTTGCTGCTGTTGCTGCTGCTTGCTGCTGCTTGCTGCTTGCTGCTGCTGCTGCTTGCTGCTTGCTGCTGCTGCTGGTTGCTGCTGCTGCTGCTGCTGGTGCTTGCTGCTGTTGCTGCTGCTTGCTGCTTGCTGCTGCTGCTGCTGCTTGCTGCTGCTGCTTGCTGCTGATGCTGCGGCGTGCTGCTCCTGCTGTTGCTTGCTGCTGCTGCTGCTGCTGCTTGTTGCTGCTGCTGCTGCTGCTTGCTGCTACTGCTGCTGCTGCTGCTGCTTGCTGCTGCTTGCTGCTGCTGCTTGCTGCTGCTGCTGCTTGCTGCTGCTGCTTGCTGCTGCTGCTGCTTGCTGCTTGCTGCTGCTGCTGCTTGCTGCTTGCTGCTGCTGCTGCTTGCTGCTTGCTGCTGCTTCTTGCTGCTGCTGCTGCTGCTTGCTCCTGCTGCTGCTGCTACTTGCTGCTGCTGCTTGCTCCTGCTGCTGCTGCTACTTGCTGCTGCTGCTGCTGCTTGCTGCTGCCGCTTGCTGCTGCTGTTGCTGCTGCTGCTGCTGCTTCCTGCTGCTGCTGCTGCTGCTTGCTGCTTCTGCTGCTGCTGCTGCTTGCTGCTGCTGCTGCCGCTGCTTGCTGCTGTTGCTGCTGCTTGCTGCTGCTGCTGCTTGCTGCTGCTTCTTGCTGCTGCTGCTGCTTCTTGCTGCTGCTGCTGCTGCTGCTTGCTGCTGCGGCTGCTGCTGCTTGCTCCTGCTGCTGCTGCTGCTGCTTGCTGCTGCTGGTGCATGCTGCTGCTGCTGCTGCTGCTTGCTGCTGCTGCTGCTGATTGCTGCTGCTGCTGATTGCTGCTGCTGCTGCTTGCTGCTGTTGCTGCTGCTGCTGCTTGCAGCAGCTGCTGCTTCTTGCTGCCGCTGCTTGCTGCTGCTGCTGCTTGCTGCTGCTTGCTGCTGCTGCTGCTGCTTGCTGCTCCTGCTGCATGCTGCTGCTGCTGCTTGCTGCTGCTGCTCTCTGCTGCGGCTGCTGCTGCTTGCTGCTGCTTGCTGCTCCTGCTGCTGCTTGCTGCTGCTGCTGCTTGCTGCTGCTGCTGCTTCTTGCTGCTGCTGCTGCTTGATGCTGCTGCTGCTGCTGCTTTCTGCAGCTGCTGCTTGCTGCTGATGCTGCTGCTGCTGCTTGCTGCTGCTGCTGCTGCTTGCTGCTGCTGCTGCTTGCTGCTGCTGATGCTTGCTGCTGCTGATGCTTGCTGCTGCTGCTGCTGCTTGCTGCTGCTGCTTGCTGCTGCTGCCGCTTGCTGCTACTGCTTGCTGCTGCTGCTGCTTGCTGCTCCTGCTGCATGCTGCTGCTGCTGCTTGCTGCTGCTGCTTGCTGCTGCTGCTCTCTGCTGCGGCTGCTGCTGCTTGCTGCTCCTGCTGCTGCTTGCTGCTGCTGCTGCTTGCTGCTGCTGCTGCTTCTTGCTGCTGCTACTGCTGATTGCTGCTGCTGCTGCTGCTTGCTGCTGTTGCTGCTGCTGCTGCTGCTTGCAGCTGCTGCTGCTTCTTGCTGCTGCTGCTTGCTGCTGCTGCTTGCTGCTGATGCTGCTTGCTGCTGCTGCTGCTTGCTGCTGCTTGCTGCTCCTGCTGCTGCTTGCTGCTTCTGCTGCTGCTTGCTGTTGCTGCTGCTTGCTGCTGCTGCTGCTGCTTGCTGCTGCTGCTGCTGCTGCTTGATGCTGCTGCTGCTGCTGCTGCTTTCTGCAGCTGCTGCTTGCTGCTGATGCTGCTGCTTGCTGCTGCTGCTGCTGCTGCTTGCTGCTGCTGCTGATGCTTGCTGCTGCTGATGCTTGCTGCTGCTGCTGCTTGCTGATGCTACTGCTTGCTGCTGCTGCTTGCTGCTGCTGCCGCTTGCTGCTACTGCTTGCTGCTGCTGCTGCTTGCAGCTCCTGCTGCATGCTGCTGCTGCTGCTTGCTGCTGCTGCTCTCTGCTGCGGCTGCTTCTGCTTGCTGCTGCTGCTTGCTGCTGCTTGCTGCTCCTGCTGCTGCTTGCTGCTGCTGCTTGCTGCTGCTGCTGCTTCTTGCTGCTGCTACTGCTGATTGCTGCTGCTGCTGCTGCTTCTGCTGCTGCTGCTGCTACTGCCGCTGCTTGCTGCTGTTGCTGCTGCTTGCTGCTGCTGCTGCTTCTTGCTGCTGCTGCTGCTTGCTGCTTGCTGCTGCTGCTGCTGCTGCTGCTGGTGCATGCTGCTGCTGCTGCTGCTGCTTGCTGCTGCTGCTGCTTGCTGCTGCTGCTGCTGCTTGCTACTACTGCTTGCTGCTGCTGCTGCTTGCTGCACCTGCTGCATGCTGCTGCTGCTGCTTGCTGCTGCTGCTGCTTGCTGCTGTGGCTGCTTGCTGCTGCTGCTTGCTGCTGTGGCTGCTGCTGCTTGCTGCTCCTGCTGCAGCTTGCTGCTGCTGCTTGCTGCTGCTGCTTGCTGCTGCTGCTGCTGCTTCTTGCTGCTGCTGCTGCTTGATGCTGCTGCTGCTGCTTGCTGCTGCTGCTGCTTTCTGCAGCTGCTGCTTGCTGCTGATGCTGCATGCTGCTGCTGCTGCTTGCTGCTGCTTGCTGCTGCTGCTTGCTGCTGCTGCTTGCTGCTGCTGCTCTCTGCTGCGGCTGCTGCTGCTTGCTGCTGCTGCTGCTTCTTGCTGCTGCTGCTTGATGCTGCTGCTGCTTGCTGCTGCTGCTTTCTGCAGCTGCTGCTTGCTGCTCATGCTGCTGCTTGCTGCTGCTGCTGCTGCTGCTGCTGCTGCTTGGTGCTGCTGCTGCTTGCTGCTGCTGCTGCTACTGCTTGCTGCTGCTGCTGCTGCTTGTTTCTGCTGCTGCTTGCTGCTGCTGCTCCTTGCTGCTGCTGCTGCTTGCTGCTGCAACTGCTGCTGCTGCTTGCTGCTGCTGCTGCTGCTGCAGCTGCTGCTGCTTGCTTCTGCTGCTGCTTGCTGCTGCTGCTCCTTGCTGCTGCTTGCTGCTGCTTGCTGCTGGTGCTGCTGCTTGCTGCTGGTGCTGCTTGCTGCTGCTGCTTGCTGCTGCTCCTGCTGCTGCTGCTTGCTGCTGCTGCTGCTGCTTTCTGCTGCTGCTGCTTGCTTCTGCTCCTGCTCCTGCTCCTGCTCCTGCTGTTGCTGCTGCTGCTTGCTGCTGCTGCTGCTTGCTGCTGTTTGCTGCTGTTGCTGCTGCTTGCTGCTGCTGCTGCTGGTTGCTGCTGCTGCTTGCTGCTTGCTGCTGCTGCTGCTTGCTGCTGCTGCTGCTGCTTGTTGCTGCTGCTGCAGCTGCTGCTGCTGCTTGCTGCTGCTGCAGCTGCTGCTTGCTGCTGCAGCTGCTGTTTGCTGCTGCAGCTGCTGCTTGCTGCTGCTGCTGCTGCTTGCTGCTGCTGCTGCTTCCTGCTGCTGCTGCTTGCTGCTTCTGCTTCTGCTGCTGCCGCTGCTTGCTGCTGTTGCTGCAGCTTGCTGCTGCTGCTGCTGCTTGCTGCTGCTGCTGGTTCTTGCTGCTGCTGCTGCTGCTTGCTGCTACGGCTGCTGCTGCTTGCTCCTGCTGCTCCTGCTGCTTGCTGCTGCTGGTGCTTGCTGCTTGCTGCTGCTGCTGCTGCTTGCTGCAGCTGATGCTGCTGCTGCTTCCTGCTGCTGCTGCTGCTGCTGCTTGCTGCTGCCGCTTGCTGCTGCTGCTGCTTGCTGCTGCTGCTGCTGCTTACTGCTGCTGCTGCTTCTGCTGCTGCTGCTGCAGCTGCCGCTGCTTGCTGCTGTTGCTGCTGCTTGCTGCTGCTGCTGCTTCTTGCTGCTGCTCCTGCTTGCTGCTGCTGCTGCTGCTCCTGCTTGCTGCTGCTGCTGCTTGCTGCTGCTTGCTGCTGCTGCTGCTGCTGCTGGTGCATGCTGCTGCTGCTGCTGCTGGTGCATGCTGCTGCTGCTGCTGCTGCTTGCTGCTGCTGCTGCTGCTTGCTGCTGTTGCTGCTGCTGCTTGCAGCTGCTGCTGCTTCTTGCTGCTGCTGCTGCTTGCTGCTGCTGATGCTCTCTGCTGCTGCTGCTGCTTGCTGCTGCTGCTTGCTGCTGCTGTTGCTTGCTGCTGCTGCTGCTGCTGCTTGCTACTACTGCTTGCTGCTGCTGCTGCTTGCTGCACCTGCTGCATGCTGCTGCTGCTGCTTGCTGCTGCTGCTGCTGCTTGCTGCTGTGGCTGCTTGCTGCTGCTGCTTGCTGCTGTGGCTGCTGCTGCTTGCTGCTGCTGCTGCTGCTTGCTGCTCCTGCTGCTGCTTGCTGCTGCTGCTTGCTGCTGCTGCTGCTTGCTCCTGCTGCTGCTGCTGCTTCTTGCTGCTGCTGCTGCTTGATGCTGCTGCTGCTGCTGCTTTCTGCAGCTGCTGCTTGCTGCTGCTGCAGGTGCTTGCTGCTGCTGTTTGCTGCTGCTGCTGCTTGCTGCTGCTGCTACTGCTTGCTGCTGCTGCTCCTTGCTGCTGCTGCAGCTTGCTGCTGCAACTGCTGCTGCTGCAGCTGCTGCTTGCTGCAGCTGCTGCTTGCTGCTGCTGCTTGCTGCTCCTGCAGCTACTTGCTGCTGCTGCTGGTTCTTGCTGCTGCTGCTGCTGCTTGATGCTGCTGCTTTCTGCAGCTGCTGCGTGCTGCTGCTTCTACTGCATGCTGCTGCTTGCTGCTGCTGCTCCTTGCTGCTGCTGCTTGCTGCTGCAACTACTGCTGCTGCTTGCTGCTGCTGCTGCATGCTGCTGCTGCTGCTTGCTGCTGCTGCTACTGCTTTTTGCTGCTGCTACTGCTAGCTCCTGCTGCTTGCTGCTGCTGCTCCTTGCTGCTACTGCTCCTTGCTGCTGCTGCTTCTGCTGCTGCTGCTGCTGCTTGCTGCTGCTGCTGCAACTGCTGCTTGCTGCTGCTGCTTGCTGCTGCTTCTTGCTGCTGCTGCTGCTTGCTGCTGCTGCTGCTGCTTGCTGCTGCTGCTGCTGCTTGCTGCTGCTGCGGCTGCTTGCTGCTGCTGCTGCTGCTTGCTGCTGCTGCTGCTGCTTGCTGCTGCTGCTTGCTGCTGCTTGCTGCTGCTTGCTGCTGCTGCTGCTTGCTGCTGCTCCTGCTCCTGCTCCTGCTGCTGCTGCTGCTTGCTGCTTCTGCTTCTTGCTGCTGCTGCTGCTGCTTGCTGCTGTTTGCTGCTGTTGCTGCTGCTTGCTTCTTGCTGCTGCTGCTGCTGCTGCTTGCTGCTGCTGCTGGTTGCTGCTGCTGCTGCTGCTGGTGCTTGCTGCTGTTGCTGCTGCTTGCTGCTTGCTGCTGCTGCTGCTGCTGCGGCTGCTTGCTGCTGATGCTGCGGCGTGCTGCTCCTGCTGCTGCTTGCTGCTGCTTGTTGCTGCTGCTGCTTGCTGCTACTGCTGCTGCTGCTTGCTGCTACTGCTGCTGCTGCTGCTGCTTGCTGCTGCTGCTGCTTGCTGCTGCTGCTGCTGCTTGCTGCTGCTGCTGCTGCTTGCTGCTTGCTGCTGCTGCTGCTGCTTGCTGCTTGCTGCTGCTGCTTGCTGCTGTTGCTGCTGCTTGCTGCTGTTGCTGCTGCTTGCTGCTGCTGCTGCTGCTTGCTGCTTTTTCTTGCTGCTGCTGCTGCTTGCTGCTGCGGCTGCTGCTGCTTGCTCCTGCTGCTGCTGCTGCTGCTTGCTGCTGCTGCTGCTTGCTGCTGCCGCTTGCTGTTGCTGCTGCTGCTGCTGCTGCTTCCTGCTGCTGCTGCTGCTGCTGCTGCTTGCTGCTTCTGCTGCTGCTGCTTGCTGCTGCTGCTGCCGCTGCTTGCTGCTGTTGCTGCTGCTTGCTGCTGCTGCTGCTGCTTGCTGCTGCTTCTTGCTGCTGCTGCTGCTGCTTGCTGCTGCTGCTGCTGCTGCTGCTTGCTGCTGTGGCTGCTGCTGCTTGCTCCTGCTGCTGCTGCTGCTTGCTGCTTGCTGCTGCTGCTGCTGCTGGTGCATGCTGCTGCTGCTGCTGCTGCTGATTGCTGCTGCTGCTGCTTGCTGCTGTTGCTGCTGCTGCTGCTTGCAGCTGCTGCTTGCTGCTATGGCTGCTGCTGCTTGCTCCTGCTGCTGCTGCTGCTTGCTGCTGCTGGTGCTTCCTGCTTGCTGCTGCTCCTGCTGCATGCTGCTGCTGCTGCTTGCTGCTGCTGCTCTCTGCTGCGGCTGCTGCTGCTTGCTGCTGCTTGCTGCTCTTGCTGCTGCTTGCTGCTGCTGCTGCTTGCTGCTGCTGCTGCTTCTTGCTGCTGCTGCTGCAGCTGCTTGATGCTGCTGCTGCTGCTTTCTGCAGCTGCTGCTTGCTGCTTGCTGCTGCTGCTGCTGCTGCTCGTGCATGCTGCTTCTGCTGCTGCTGCTTGCTGCTGCTGCTTCTTGCTGCTGCTGCTTCTTGCTGCTGCTGCTTGCTGTTGCTGATGCTTGCAACTGCTGCTTGCTGATGCTGCTGCTTGCTGCTGCTTGCTGCTGCTGCTTGCTGTTGCTGCTTGCTGCTGCTGCTGCTTGCTGCTACTGCTTGCTGCTGCTGCTGCTGCTTGCTGCTCCTGCTGCATGCTGCTGCTGCTGCTTGCTGCTGCTTGCTGCTGCTGCTGCTTGCTGCTGCTGCTTGCTGCTGCTGCTCTCTGCTGCGGCTGCTGCTGCTTGCTGCTGCTGCTGCTTGCTGCTGCTGCTTCGTGCTGCTGCTGCTGCTTGATGCTGCTGCTGCTGCTGCTTGCTGCTGCTGCTTTCTGCAGCTGCTGCTTGCTGCTGCTTGCTGCTGCTGCTGCTGCTTCTTGCCGCTGCTGCTTCCTGCTGCTGCTGCTGCTGCTGCTTGCTGCTTCTGCTGCTGCTGCTGCTGCTTGCTGCTGCTGCTGCCGCTGCTTGCTGCTGTTGCTGCTGCTTGCTGCTGCTGCTGCTGCTTCTTGCTGCTGCGGCTGCTGCTGCTTGCTCCTGCTGCTGCTGCTGCTGCTGGTGCTTGCTGCTTGCTGCTGCTGCTGCTGCTGCTGCTGCTCGTGCATGCTTCTGCTGGTGCTGCTGCTTGCTGCTGCTGCTGCAACTGCTGCTTGCTGCTGCTGCTTGCTGCTGCTTCTTGCTGCTGCTGCTTCTTGCTGCTGCTGCTGCTGCTGCTGCTGCTTGCTGCTGCTGCTGCTGCTGCTGCTTGCTGCTGCTGCTGCTGCTGCTGCTGCTGCTTGCTGCTGCTTGCTGCTGCTGCTGCTTGCTGCTGCTGCTGCTCCTGCTCCTGCTGCTGCTGCTGCTTGCTGCTTCTGCTTCTTGCTGCTGCTGCTGCTGCTGCTGCTTGTTGCTGTTTGCTGCTGTTGCTGCTGTTGCTGCTGCTTGCTGCTGCTTGCTGCTTGCTGCTGCTGCTGCTTGCTGCTTGCTGCTGCTGCTGGTTGCTGCTGCTGCTGCTGCTGGTGCTTGCTGCTGGTGCTTGCTGCTGTTGCTGCTGCTTGCTGCTTGCTGCTGCTGCTGCTGCTTGCTGCTGCTGCTTGCTGCTGATGCTGCGGCGTGCTGCTCCTGCTGTTGCTTGCTGCTGCTGCTGCTGCTGCTTGTTGCTGCTGCTGCTTGCTGCTACTGCTGCTGCTGCTTGCTGCTACTGCTGCTGCTGCTGCTGCTTGCTGCTGCTTGCTGCTGCTGCTTGCTGCTGCTGCTGCTTGCTGCTGCTGCTGCTTGCTGCTGCTGCTTGCTGCTGCTGCTGCTTGCTGCTTGCTGCTGCTGCTGCTTGCTGCTTGCTGCTGCTTCTTGCTGCTGCTGCTGCTGCTTGCTGCTGCTGCTGCTGCTTGCTGCTGCGGCTGCTGCTGCTTGCTCCTGCTGCTGCTGCTACTTGCTGCTGCTGCTGCTTGCTGCTGCCGCTTGCTGCTGCTGTTGCTGCTGCTGCTGCTGCTTCCTGCTGCTGCTGCTGCTTGCTGCTTCTGCTGCTGCTGCTGCTTGCTGCTGCCGCTGCTTGCTGCTGTTGCTGCTGCTTGCTGCTGCTGCTGCTGCTGCTTGCTGCTGCTTCTTGCTGCTGCTGCTGCTGCTTCTTGCTGCTGCTGCTGCTGCTGCTTGCTGCTGCGGCTGCTGCTGCTTGCTCCTGCTGCTGCTGCTGCTTGCTGCTGCTGGTGCTTGCTGCTTGCTGCTGCTGCTGGTGCATGCTGCTGCTGCTGCTGCTGCTTGCTGCTGCTGCTGCTGCTGATTGCTGCTGCTGCTGCTTGCTGCTGTTGCTGCTGCTGCTGCTTGCAGCAGCTGCTGCTTCTTGCTGCCGCTGCTTGCTGCTGCTGCTTGCTGCTGCTTGCTGCTGCTGCTGCTTGCTGCTACTGCTTGCTGCTGCTGCTGCTGCTTGCTGCTCCTGCTGCATGCTGCTGCTGCTGCTTGCTGCTGCTGCTCTCTGCTGCGGCTGCTGCTGCTTGCTGCTGCTTGCTGCTCCTGCTGCTGCTTGCTGCTGCTGCTGCTTCTTGCTGCTGCTGCTGCTTGATGCTGCTGCTGCTTTCTGCAGCTGCTGCTTGCTGCTGATGCTGCTGCTGCTGCTTGCTGCTGCTGCTGCTTGCTGCTGCTGCTTGCTGCTGCTGCCGCTTGCTGCTACTGCTTGCTGCTGCTGCTGCTGCTTGCTGCTCCTGCTGCATGCTGCTGCTGCTGCTTGCTGCTGCTGCTTGCTGCTGCTGCTCTCTGCTGCGGCTGCTGCTGCTTGCTGCTCCTGCTGCTGCTTGCTGCTGCTGCTGCTTGCTGCTTGCTGCTGCTGCTGCTTCTTGCTGCTGCTACTGCTGATTGCTGCTGCTGCTGCTGCTGCTGCTGCTTGCTGCTGTTGCTGCTGCTGCTGCTTGCAGCTGCTGCTGCTTCTTGCTGCTGCTGCTTGCTGCTGCTGCTTGCTGCTGATGCTGCTTGCTGCTGCTGCTGCTTGCTGCTGCTGCTGCTTGCTGCTGCTTGCTGCTCCTGCTGCTGCTTGCTGCTTCTGCTGCTGCTTGCTGTTGCTGCTGCTTGCTGCTGCTGCTGCTGCTGCTTGATGCTGCTGCTGCTGCTGCTGCTGCTTTCTGCAGCTGCTGCTTGCTGCTGATGCTGCTGCTTGCTGCTGCTGCTGCTGCTTGCTGCTGCTGCTGATGCTTGCTGCTGCTGATGCTTGCTGCTGCTGCTGCTTGCTGATGCTGCTGCTTGCTGCTGCTGCTTGCTGCTGCTGCCGCTTGCTGCTGCTGCTTGCTGCTGCTGCCGCTTGCTGCTGCTGCTTGCTGCTGCTGCTTGCAGCTCCTGCTGCATGCTGCTGCTGCTGCTTGCTGCTGCTGCTTGCTGCTGCTGCTCTCTGCTGCGGCTGCTGCTGCTTGCTGCTGCTGCTTGCTGCTGCTTGCTGCTGCTGCTTGCTGCTGCTGCTACTTCTTGCTGCTGCTACTGCTGATTGCTGCTGCTGCTGCTGCTTCTGCTGCTGCTGCTGCTGCTGCCGCTGCTTGCTGCTGTTGCTGCTGCTGCTGCTTCTTGCTGCTGCTGCTGCTTCTTGCTACTGCTGCTGCTTGCTGCTTGCTGCTGCTGCTGCTGCTGCTGCTGGTGCATGCTGCTGCTGCTGCTGCTGCTTGCTGCTGCTGCTGCTGCTGATTGCTGCTGCTGCTGATTGCTGCTGCTGCTGCTGCTTGCAGCTGCTGCTGCTTCTTGCTGCTGCTGCTGCTGCTTGCTGCTGCTGTTGCTTGCTGCTGCTGCTGCTTGCTACTACTGCTTGCTGCTGCTGCTGTTGCTGCACCTGCTGCATGCTGCTGCTGCTGCTTGCTGCTGCTGCTGCTTGCTGCTGTGGCTGCTTGCTGCTGCTGCTTGCTGCTGTGGCTGCTGCTGCTTGCTGCTGTGGCTGCTGCTGCTTGCTGCTCCTGCTGCAGCTTGCTGCTGCTGCTTGCTGCTGCTGCTTGCTGCTGCTGCTGCTGCTTCTTGCTGCTGCTGCTGCTTGATGCTGCTGCTGCTGCTTGCTGCTGCTGCTGCTTTCTGCAGCTGCTGCTTGCTGCTGATGCTGCTGCTTGCTGCTGCTGCAGGTGCTTGCTGCTGCTGCTTGCTGCTGCTGCGGCTTGCTGCTGCTGCTGCTGCTTGCTGCTCCTGCTGCATGCTGCTGCTGCTGCTTGCTGCTGCTTGCTGCTGCTGCTGCTTGCTGCTGCTGCTTGCTGCTGCTGCTCTCTGCTGCGGCTGCTGCTGCTTGCTGCTGCTGCTGCTTGCTGCTGCTGCTTCTTGCTGCTGCTGCTTGATGCTGCTGCTGCTGCTTGCTGCTGCTGCTTTCTGCAGCTGCTGCTTGCTGCTCATGCTGCTGCTTGCTCCTGCTGCTGCTGCTGCTGCTTGGTGCTGCTGCTGCTTGCTGCTGCTGCTGCTACTGCTTGCTGCTGCTGCTGCTTGTTTCTGCTGCTGCTTGCTGCTGCTGCTCCTTGCTGCTGCTGCTGCTTGCTGCTGCAACTGCTGCTGCTGCTTGCTGCTGCTGCTGCTGCTGCTGCAGCTGCTGCTGCTTGCTTCTGCTGCTGCTTGCTGCTGCTGCTCCTTGCTGCTGCTTGCTGCTGCTTGCTGCTGGTGCTGCTGCTTGCTGCTGGTGCTGCTTGCTGCTGCTGCTTGCTGCTGCTCCTGCTGCTGCTGCTTGCTGCTGCTGCTGCTGCTTTCTGCTGCTGCTGCTTGCTTCTGCTCCTGCTCCTGCTCCTGCTGTTGCTGCTGCTGCTTGCTGCTGCTGCTGCTTGCTGCTGTTTGCTGCTGTTGCTGCTGCTTGCTGCTGCTGCTGCTGGTTGCTGCTGCTGCTTGCTGCTTGCTGCTTGCTGCTGCTGCTGCTTGCTGCTGCTGCTGCTGCTGCTGCTTGCTGCTGCTGCAGCTGCTGCTGCTTCTTGCTGCTGCTGCAGCTGCTGTTTGCTGCTGCAGCTGCTGTTTGCTGCTGCAGCTGCTGCTTGCTGCTGCTGCTGCTGCTTGCTGCTGCTGCTGCTTCCTGCTGCTGCTGCTGCTGCTTGCTGCTTCTGCTGCTGCTGCTGCCGCTGCTTGCTGCTGTTGCTGCAGCTTGCTGCTGCTGCTGCTGCTTGCTGCTGCTGCTGGTTCTTGCTGCTGCTGCTGCTGCTTGCTGCTACGGCTGCTGCTGCTTGCTCCTGCTGCTCCTGCTGCTTGCTGCTGCTGGTGCTTGCTGCTTGCTGCTGCTGCTGCTGCTTGCTGCAGCTGATGCTGCTGCTGCTTCCTGCTGCTGCTGCTGCTGCTTGCTGCTGCCGCTTGCTGCTGCTGCTGCTTGCTGCTGCTGCTGCTGCAGCTGCTTGCTGCTTCTGCTGCTGCTGCTGCTGCTGCCGCTGCTTGCTGCTGTTGCTGCTGCTTGCTGCTGCTGCTGCTTCTTGCTGCTGCTTGCTGCTGCTGCTGCTGCTGCTGGTGCATGCTGCTGCTGCTGCTGCTGGTGCATGCTGCTGCTGCTGCTGCTGCTTGCTGCTGTTGCTGCTGCTGCTTGCAGCTGCTGCTGCTTCTTGCTGCTGCTGCTGCTTGCTGCTGCTGATGCTCTCTGCTGCTGCTGCTGCTTGCTGCTGCTGCTTGCTGCTGCTGTTGCTTGCTGCTGCTGCTGCTGCTTGCTACTACTGCTTGCTGCTGCTGCTGCTTGCTGCACCTGCTGCATGCTGCTGCTGCTGCTTGCTGCTGTGGCTGCTTGCTGCTGCTGCTTGCTGCTGTGGCTGCTGCTTGCTGCTGCTGCTGCTGCTTGCTGCTCCTGCTGCTGCTTGCTGCTGCTGCTTGCTGCTGCTGCTGCTTGCTCCTGCTGCTGCTGCTTCTTGCTGCTGCTGCTGCTTGCTGCTGCTGCTGCTTTCTGCAGCTGCTGCTTGCTGCTGCTGCAGGTGCTTGCTGCTGCTGTTTGCTGCTGCTGCTGCTTGCTGCTGCTGCTACTGCTTGCTGCTGCTGCTTGCTGCTGCTGCTCCTTGCTGCTGCTGCAGCTTGCTGCTGCAACTGCTGCTGCTGCAGCTGCTGCTTGCTGCTGCTGCTTGCTGCTCCTGCAGCTACTTGCTGCTGCTGCTGGTTCTTGCTGCTGCTGCTGCTGCTTGATGCTGCTGCTTTCTGCAGCTGCTGCGTGCTGCTGCTTCTACTGCATGCTGCTGCTTGCTGCTGCTGCTCCTTGCTGCTGCTGCTTGCTGCTGCAACTACTGCTGCTGCTTGCTGCTGCTGCTGCATGCTGCTGCTGCTGCTTGCTGCTGCTGCTACTGCTTTTTGCTGCTGCTACTGCTAGCTCCTGCTGCTTGCTGCTGCTGCTCCTTGCTGCTACTGCTCCTTGCTGCTGCTGCTTCTGCTGCTGCTGCTGCTGCTTGCTGCTGCTGCTGCAACTGCTGCTTGCTGCTGCTGCTTGCTGCTGCTTCTTGCTGCTGCTGCTGCTTGCTGCTGCTGCTGCTTGCTGCTGCTGCTGCTGCTTGCTGCTGCTGCGGCTGCTTGCTGCTGCTGCTGCTGCTTGCTGCTGCTGCTTGCTGCTGCTTGCTGCTGCTTGCTGCTGCTGCTGCTTGCTGCTGCTCCTGCTCCTGCTCCTGCTGCTGCTGCTGCTTGCTGCTTCTGCTTCTTGCTGCTGCTGCTTGCTGCTGTTTGCTGCTGTTGCTGCTGCTTGCTTCTTGCTGCTGCTGCTGCTGCTTGCTGCTGCTGCTGGTTGCTGCTGCTGCTGGTGCTTGCTGCTGTTGCTGCTGCTTGCTGCTTGCTGCTGCTGCTGCTGCTTGCTGCTGATGCTGCGGCGTGCTGCTCCTGCTGCTGCTTGCTGCTGCTGCTGCTGCTGCTTGTTGCTGCTGCTGCTTGCTGCTACTGCTGCTGCTGCTTGCTGCTACTGCTGCTGCTGCTGCTGCTGCTTGCTGCTGCTGCTGCTTGCTGCTGCTGCTGCTTGCTGCTGCTGCTGCTTGCTGCTTGCTGCTGCTGCTGCTGCTTGCTGCTTGCTGCTGCTGCTTGCTGCTGTTGCTGCTGCTTGCTGCTGTTGCTGCTGCTTGCTGCTGCTGCTGCTGCTGCTGCTTGCTGCTGCTTCTTGCTGCTGCTGCTGCTGCAGCTGCTTGCTGCTGCTGCTGCTGCTTGCTGCTGCGGCTGCTGCTGCTTGCTCCTGCTGCTGCTGCTGCTTGCTGCTGCCGCTTGCTGCGGCTGCTGCTGCTGCTTGCTCCTGCTGCTGCTGCTGCTGCTGCTTGCTGCTTCTGCTGCTGCTGCTTGCTGCTGCTGCTGCCGCTGCTTGCTGCTGTTGCTGCTGCTTGCTGCTTCTGCTGCTGCTGCTTGCTGCTGCTGCTTGCAGCTGCTGCTGCTGCTGCTTGCTGCTGTGGCTGCTGCTGCTTGCTCCTGCTGCTGCTGCTGCTGCTGCTTGCTGCTGCTGGTGCTTGCTGCTTGCTGCTGCTGCTGCTGCTGCTGGTGCATGCTGCTGCTGCTGCTTGCTGCTGTTGCTGCTGCTGCTGCTTGCAGCTGCTGCTTGCTGCTGTGGCTGCTGCTGCTTGCTCCTGCTGCTGCTTGCTGCTGCTGGTGCTTGCTGCTTGCTGCTGCTCCTGCTGCATTCTGCTGCTGCTGCTTGCTGCTGCTGCTCTCTGCTGCGGCTGCTGCTGCTTGCTGCTGCTTGCTGCTCCTGCTGCTGCTTGCTGCTGCTGCTGCTTCTTGCTGCTGCTGCTGCAGCTGCTTGATGCTGCTGCTGCTGCTGCTTTCTGCAGCTGCTGCTTGCTGCTGCTGCTTGCTGCTTGCTGCTGCTGCTGCTGCTGCTCGTGCATGCTGCTTCTGCTGCTGCTGCTTGCTGCTGCTGCTTCTTGCTGCTGCTGCTTCTTGCTGCTGCTGCTTGCTGTTGCTGATGCTTGCAACTGCTGCTTGCTGATGCTGCTGCTTGCTGCTGCTTGCTGCTGCTGCTTGCTGCTGCTGCTGCTGCTTGCTGCTGCTGCTGCTGCTTGCTGCTCCTGCTGCATGCTGCTGCTGCTGCTTGCTGCTGCTTGCTGCTGCTGCTGCTTGCTGCTGCTGCTTGCTGCTGCTGCTTGCTGCTGCTGCTCTCTGCTGCGGCTGCTGCTTGCTGCTGCAACTGCTGCTGCTGCTTGCTGCTGCTGCTGCTGCTGCAGCTGCTGCTGCTTGCTTCTGCTGCTGCTTGCTGCTGCTGCTCCTTGCTGCTGCTTGCTGCTGCTTGCTGCTGGTGCTGCTGCTTGCTGCTGGTGCTGCTTGCTGCTGCTGCTTGCTGCTGCTCCTGCTGCTGCTGCTTGCTGCTGCTGCTGCTTTCTGCTGCTGCTGCTTGCTTCTGCTCCTGCTCCTGCTCCTGCTGTTGCTGCTGCTGCTTGCTGCTGCTGCTGCTTGCTGCTGTTTGCTGCTGTTGCTGCTGCTTGCTGCTGCTGCTGCTGGTTGCTGCTGCTGCTTGCTGCTTGCTGCTTGCTGCTGCTGCTGCTGCTTGCTGCTGCTGCTGCTGCTGCTTGCTGCTGCTGCAGCTGCTGCTGCTGCTTGCTGCTGCTGCAGCTGCTGCTGCTGCTTGCTGCTGCTGCAGCTGCTGCTTGCTGCTGCAGCTGCTGTTTGCTGCTGCAGCTGCTGCTTGCTGCTGCTGCTGCTGCTTGCTGCTGCTGCTGCTTCCTGCTGCTGCTGCTTGCTGCTTCTGCTGCTGCTGCTGCCGCTGCTTGCTGCTGTTGCTGCAGCTTGCTGCTGCTGCTTGCTGCTGCTGCTGGTTCTTGCTGCTGCTGCTGCTGCTTGCTGCTACGGCTGCTGCTGCTTGCTCCTGCTGCTCCTGCTGCTTGCTGCTGCTGGTGCTTGCTGCTTGCTGCTGCTGCTGCTTGCTGCAGCTGATGCTGCTGCTGCTTCCTGCTGCTGCTGCTGCTGCTGCTTGCTGCTGCCGCTTGCTGCTGCCGCTGCTTGCTGCTGCTGCTGCTTACTGCTGCTGCTGCAGCTGCTTGCTGCTTCTGCTGCTGCTGCTGCTGCTGCCGCTGCTTGCTGCTGTTGCTGCTGCTTGCTGCTGCTGCTGCTTCTTGCTGCTGCTCCTGCTTGCTGCTGCTGCTGCTGCTCCTGCTTGCTGCTGCTGCTGCTTGCTGCTGCTTGCTGCTGCTGCTGCTGCTGCTGGTGCATGCTGCTGCTGCTGCTGCTGGTGCATGCTGCTGCTGCTGCTGCTGCTTGCTGCTGTTGCTGCTGCTGCTTGCAGCTGCTGCTGCTTCTTGCTGCTGCTGCTGCTTGCTGCTGCTGATGCTCTCTGCTGCTGCTGCTGCTTGCTGCTGCTGCTTGCTGCTGCTGTTGCTTGCTGCTGCTGCTGCTGCTTGCTACTACTGCTTGTTGCTGCTGCTGCTTGCTGCACCTGCTGCATGCTGCTGCTGCTGCTTGCTGCTGCTGCTGCTGCTGCTTGCTGCTGTGGCTGCTTGCTGCTGCTGCTTGCTGCTGTGGCTGCTGCTTGCTGCTGCTGCTGCTGCTTGCTGCTCCTGCTGCTGCTTGCTGCTGCTGCTTGCTGCTGCTGCTGCTTGCTCCTGCTGCTGCTGCTGCTTCTTGCTGCTGCTGCTGCTTGATGCTGCTGCTGCTGCTTGCTGCTGCTGCTGCTTTCTGCAGCTGCTGCTTGCTGCTGCTGCAGGTGCTTGCTGCTGCTGTTTGCTGCTGCTGCTGCTTGCTGCTGCTGCTACTGCTTGCTGCTGCTGCTTGCTGCTGCTGCTCCTTGCTGCTGCTGCAGCTTGCTGCTGCAACTGCTGCTGCTGCAGCTGCTGCTTGCTGCTGCTGCTTGCTGCTCCTGCAGCTACTTGCTGCTGCTGCTGGTTCTTGCTGCTGCTGCTGCTGCTTGATGCTGCTGCTTTCTGCAGCTGCTGCGTGCTGCTGCTTCTACTGCATGCTGCTGCTTGCTGCTGCTGCTCCTTGCTGCTGCTGCTTGCTGCTGCAACTACTGCTGCTGCTTGCTGCTGCTGCTGCATGCTGCTGCTGCTGCTTGCTGCTGCTGCTACTGCTTTTTGCTGCTGCTACTGCTAGCTCCTGCTGCTTGCTGCTGCTGCTCCTTGCTGCTACTGCTCCTTGCTGCTGCTGCTTCTGCTGCTGCTGCTGCTTGCTGCTGCTGCTGCAACTGCTGCTTGCTGCTGCTGCTTGCTGCTGCTTCTTGCTGCTGCTGCTGCTTGCTGCTGCTGCTGCTGCTTGCTGCTGCTGCGGCTGCTTGCTGCTGCTGCTGCTGCTTGCTGCTGCTTGCTGCTGCTTGCTGCTGCTGCTGCTTGCTGCTGCTCCTGCTCCTGCTCCTGCTCCTGCTGCTGCTGCTGCTTGCTGCTTCTGCTTCTTGCTGCTGCTGCTGCTGCTTGCTGCTGTTTGCTGCTGTTGCTGCTGCTTGCTTCTTGCTGCTGCTGCTGCTGCTGGTTGCTGCTGCTGCTGGTGCTTGCTGCTGTTGCTGCTGCTTGCTGCTTGCTGCTGCTGCTGCTGCTGCTTGCTGCTGATGCTGCGGCGTGCTGCTCCTGCTGCTGCTTGCTGCTGCTGCTGCTGCTTGTTGCTGCTGCTGCTTGCTGCTACTGCTGCTGCTGCTTGCTGCTACTGCTGCTGCTGCTGCTGCTTGCTGCTGCTGCTGCTGCTGCTTGCTGCTGCTGCTGCTTGCTGCTTGCTGCTGCTGCTGCTGCTGCTTGCTGCTTGCTGCTGCTGCTTGCTGCTGTTGCTGCTGCTTGCTGCTGTTGCTGCTGCTTGCTGCTGCTGCTGCTGCTGCTTGCTGCTGCTTCTTGCTGCTGCTGCTGCTGCAGCTGCTTGCTGCTGCTGCTGCTGCTTGCTGCTGCGGCTGCTGCTGCTTGCTCCTGCTGCTGCTGCTGCTTGCTGCTGCTGCTGCTTGCTGCTGCCGCTTGCTGTTGCTGCTGCTGCTGCTGCTGCTTCCTGCTGCTGCTGCTGCTGCTGCTGCTGCTTGCTGCTTCTGCTGCTGCTGCTTGCTGCTGCTGCTGCCGCTGCTTGCTGCTGTTGCTGCTGCTTGCTGCTGCTGCTGCTGCTTGCTGCTGCTTCTTGCTGCTGCTGCTGCTGCTTGCTGCTGCTGCTGCTTGCTGCTGTGGCTGCTGCTGCTTGCTCCTGCTGCTGCTGCTGCTTGCTGCTGCTGGTGCTTGCTGCTTGCTGCTGCTGCTGCTGCTGGTGCATGCTGCTGCTGCTGCTGCTGATTGCTGCTGCTGCTGCTTGCTGCTGTTGCTGCTGCTGCTGCTTGCAGCTGCTGCTTGCTGCTGTGGCTGCTGCTGCTTGCTCCTGCTGCTGCTGCTTGCTGCTGCTGGTGCTTGCTGCTTGCTGCTGCTCCTGCTGCATTCTGCTGCTGCTGCTTGCTGCTCCTGCTGCTGCTTGCTGCTGCTGCTGCTTGCTGCTGCTGCTTCTTGCTGCTGCTGCTGCAGCTGCTTGATGCTGCTGCTGCTGCTTTCTGCAGCTGCTGCTTGCTGCTGCTGCTTGCTGCTTGCTGCTGCTGCTGCTGCTCGTGCATGCTGCTTCTGCTGCTGCTGCTTGCTGCTGCTGCTTCTTGCTGCTGCTGCTTGCTGTTGCTGATGCTTGCAACTGCTGCTTGCTGATGCTGCTGCTTGCTGCTGCTTGCTGCTGCTGCTTGCTGTTGCTGCTTGCTGCTGCTGCTGCTTGCTGCTACTGCTTGCTGCTGCTGCTGCTGGTGCTGCCGCTGCTTGCTGCTGTTGCTGCTGCTTGCTGCTGCTGCTGCTGCTTCTTGCTGCTGCGGCTGCTGCTGCTTGCTCCTGCTGCTGCTGCTGCTGGTGCTTGCTGCTTGCTGCTGCTGCTGCTGCTGCTCGTGCATGCTGCTGCTGCTGCTGCTGCTTGCAGCTGCGGCTGCTGCTGCTTGCTCCTGCTGCTGCTGCTGCTGCTGCTGGTGCTTGCTGCTTGCTGCTGCTGCTGCTGCTCGTGCATGCTGCTGCTGCTGCTGCTTCTTGCTGCTGCTGCTGCTTGCAGCTGCTGCTGCTTCTTGCTGCTGCTGCTGCCGCTGCTTGCTGCTGTTGCTGCTGCTTGCTGCTGCTGCTGGTTCTTGCTGCTGCTGCTGCTTGCTGCTACGGCTGCTGCTGCTTGCTCCTGCTGCTCCTGCTGCTTGCTGCTGCTGGTGCTTGCTGCTTGCTGCTGCTGCTGCTTGCTGCAGCTGATGCTGCTGCTGCTTCCTGCTGCTGCTGCTGCTGCTGCTTGCTGCTGCCGCTTGCTGCTGCTGCTGCTTCCTGCTGCTGCTGCTGCTGCTTACTGCTGCTGCTGCAGCTGCTTGCTGCTTCTGCTGCTGCTGCTGCTGCTGCCGCTGCTTGCTGCTGTTGCTGCTGCTTGCTGCTGCTGCTGCTTCTTGCTGCTGCTCCTGCTTGCTGCTGCTGCTGCTGCTCCTGCTTGCTGCTGCTGCTGCTTGCTGCTGCTTGCTGCTGCTGCTGCTGCTGCTGCTGCTGCTGGTGCATGCTGCTGCTGCTGCTGCTGCTGCTGCTGGTGCATGCTGCTGCTGCTGCTGCTTCTTGCTGCTGCTGCTGCTGCTTGCTGCTGTTGCTGCTGCTGCTCCTTGCAGCTGCTGCTGCTTCTTGCTGCTGCTGCTTGCTGCTGCTGATGCTCTCTGCTGCTGCTGCTGCTTGCTGATGCTGCTGCTGCTGCTTGCTGCTGCTGCTTGCTGCTGCTGTTGCTTGCTGCTGCTGCTGCTGCTTGCTACTACTGCTTGCTGCTGCTGCTGCTTGCTGCACCTGCTGCATGCTGCTGCTGCTGCTTGCTGCTGCTGCTGCTGCTTGCTGCTGTGGCTGCTTGCTGCTGCTGCTTGCTGCTGTGGCTGCTGCTGCTTGCTGCTGCTGCTGCTGCTTGCTGCTCCTGCTGCTGCTTGCTGCTGCTGCTTGCTGCTGCTGCTGCTGCTGCTTCTTGCTGCTGCTGCTGCTTGATGCTGCTGCTGCTGCTTGCTGCTGCTGCTGCTTTCTGCAGCTGCTGCTTGCTGCTGCTGCTGCTTTCTGCAGCTGCTGCTTGCTGCTGCTGCAGGTGCTTGCTGCTGCTGTTTGCTGCTGCTGCTGCTTGCTGCTGCTGCTACTGCTTGCTGCTGCTGCTTGCTGCTGCTGCTCCTTGCTGCTGCTGCAGCTTGCTGCTGCTGCTGCAGCTGCTGCTTGCTGCTGCTGCTTGCTGCTCCTGCAGCTACTTGCTGCTGCTGCTGGTTCTTGCTGCTGCTGCTGCTGCTGCTTGATGCTGCTGCTTTCTGCAGCTGCTGCGTGCTGCTGCTTCTACTGCATGCTGCTGCTTGCTGCTGCTGCTGCTTGCTGCTGCTGCTACTGCTTTTTGCTGCTGCTACTGCTAGCTCCTGCTGCTTGCTGCTGCTGCTCCTTGCTGCTACTGCTCCTTGCTGCTGCTGCTTCTGCTGCTGCTGCTGCTTGCTGCTGCTGCTGCAACTGCTGCTTGCTGCTGCTACTTGCTGCTGCTTCTTGCTGCTGCTGATGCTTGCTGCTGCTGCTGCTGCTGCTTGCTGCTGCTGCTGCTGCTTGCTGCTGCTGCGGCTGCTTGCTGCTGCTGCTGCTGCTGCTGCTTGCTGCTGCTTGCTGCTGCTTGCTGCTGCTGCTGCTTGCTGCTGCTCCTGCTCCTGCTGCTGCTGCTGCTTGCTGCTTCTGCTTCTTGCTGCTGCTGCTGCTGCTTGCTGCTGTTTGCTGCTGTTGCTGCTGCTTGCTGCTGCTGCTGGTTTCTGCTGCTGCTGCTGCTGGTGCTTGCTGCTGTTGCTGCTGCTTGCTGCTTGCTGCTGCTGCTGCTGCTGCTGCTGCTGCTTGCTGCTGATGCTGCGGCGTGCTGCTCCTGCTGCTGCTTGCTGCTGCTGCTGCTGCTTGTTGCTGCTGCTGCTTGCTGCTACTGCTGCTGCTGCTTGCTGCTACTGCTGCTGCTGCTGCTGCTTGCTGCTGCTGCTGCTTGCTGCTGCTGCTGCTGCTTGCTGCTGCTGCTGCTTGCTGCTTGCTGCTGCTGCTGCTGCTGCATGCTGCTTGCTGCTGCTGCTTGCTGCTGTTGCTGCTGCTTGCTGCTGTTGCTGCTGCTGCTGCTTGCAGCTGCTGCCTGCTTCTTGCTGCTGCTGCTTGCTGCTGCTGATGCTCTCTGCTGCTGCTGCTGCTTGCTGATGCTGCTGCTGCTGCTTGCTGCTGCTGCTTGCTGCTGCTGTTGCTTGCTGCTGCTGCTGCTGCTTGCTACTTCTGCTTGCTGCTGCTGCTGCTTGCTGCACCTGCTGCATGCTGCTGCTGCTGCTTGCTGCTGCTGCTGCTGCTTGCTGCTGTGCTGCTTGCTGCTGCTGCTTGCTGCTGTGGCTGCTGCTGCTTGCTGCTGCTGCTGCTGCTTGCTGCTCCTGCTGCTGCTTGCTGCTGCTGCTTGCTGGCTGCTGCTGCTGCTGCTTCTTGCTGCTGCTGCTGCTTGATGCTGCTGCTGCTGCTTGCTGCTGCTGCTGCTTTCTGCAGCTGCTGCTTGCTGCTGCTTGCTTTTCTGCAGCTGCTGCTTGCTGCTTGCTGCAGGTGCTTGCTGCTGCTGTTTGCTGCTGCTGCTGGCTTGCTGCTGCTGCTACAGCTTGCTGCTACTGCTTGCTGCTGCTGCTCCTTGCTGCTGCTGCAGCTTGCTGCTGCAACTGCTGCTGCTGCAGCTGCTGCTTGCTGCTGCTGCTTGCTGCTCCTGCAGCTACTTGCTGCTGCTGCTGGTTCTTGCTGCTGCTGCTGCTGCTTGATGCTGCTGCTTTCTGCAGCTGCTGCGTGCTGCTGCTTCTACTGCATGCTGCTGCTTGCTGCTGCTGTCTGCTTGCATGCTGCTGCTACTGCTTTTTGCTGCTGCTACTGCTAGCTCTGCTGCTTGCTGCTGCTGCTCCTTGCTGGCTACTGCTCCTTGCTGCTGCTGCTTCTGCTGCTGCTGCTGCTTGCTGCTGCTGCTGCAACTGCTGCTTCGCTGCTGCATGCTCTGCTGCTGCTTCTTGCTGCTGCTGATGCTTGCTGCTGCTGCTGCTGCTTGCTGCTGCTGCTGCTGCTTGCTGCTGCTGCGGCTGCTTGCTGCTGCTGCTGCTGCTGCTGCTTGCTGCTGCTTGCTTCTGCTTGCTGCTGCTGCTGCTTGCTGCTGCCCTGCTCCTGCTGCTGCTGCTGCTGCTTGCTGCTTCTGCTTCTTGCTGCTGCTGCTGCTGCTGCTTGCTGCTGTTTGCTGCTGCTGCTGCTGCTTGCTGCTGTTTGCTGCTGTTGCTGCTGCTTGCTGCTGCTGCTGGTTTCTGCTGCTGCTGCTGCTGGTGCTTGCTGCTGTTGCTGCTGCTTGCTGCTTGCTGCTGCTGCTGCTGCTGCTGCTGCTTGCTGCTGATGCTGCGGCGTGCTGCTCCTGCTGCTGCTTGCTGCTGCTGCTTGCTGCTGTTGCTGCTGCTGCTGCTTGCAGCTGCTGCTGCTTGCAGCTGCTGCTTGCTGCTGTGGCTGCTGCTGCTTGCTCCTGCTGCTGCTTGCTGCTGCTGGTGCTTGCTGCTTGCTGCTGCTCCTGCTGCATGCTGCTGCTGCTGCTTGCTGCTGCTGCTCTCTGCTGCGGCTGCTGCTGCTTGCTGCTGCTTGCTGCTCCTGCTGCTGCTTGCTGCTGCTGCTGCTTGCTGCTGCTGCTGCTTCTTGCTGCTGCTGCTGCAGCTGCTTGATGCTGCTGCTGCTGCTGCTGCTGCTGCTTTCTGCAGCTGCTGCTTGCTGCTTGCTGCTGCTGCTGCTGCTGCTCGTGCATGCTGCTTCTGCTGCTGCTGCTTGCTGCTGCTGCTTCTTGCTGCTGCTGCTTGCTGTTGCTGATGCTTGCAACTGCTGCTTGCTGATGCTGCTGCTTGCTGCTGCTTGCTGCTGCTGCTTGCTGTTGCTGCTTGCTGCTGCTGCTGCTTGCTGCTACTGCTTGCTGCTGCTGCTGCTGCTTGCTGCTCCTGCTGCATGCTGCTGCTGCTGCTTGCTGCTGCTTGCTGCTGCTGCTGCTTGCTGCTGCTGCTCTCTGCTGCGGCTGCTGCTGCTTGCTGCTGCTGCTGCTTGCTGCTGCTGCTTCTTGCTGCTGCTGCTGCTTGATGCTGCTGCTGCTGCTGCTGCTTGCTGCTGCTGCTTTCTGCAGCTGCTGCTTGCTGCTGCTTGCTGCTGCTGCTGCTGCTGCTTCTTGCCGCTGCTGCTTTCTGCTGCTGCTGCTGCTGCTTGCTGCTTCTGCTGCTGCTGCCGCTGCTTGCTGCTGTTGCTGCTGCTTGCTGCTGCTGCTGCTGCTTCTTGCTGCTGCGGCTGCTGCTGCTTGCTCCTGCTGCTGCTGCTGCTGCTGGTGCTTGCTGCTTGCTGCTGCTGCTGCTGCTGCTCGTGCATGCTGCTGCTGCTGCTGCTGCTTGCAGCTGCGGCTGCTGCTGCTTGCTCCTGCTGCTGCTGCTGCTGCTGGTGCTTGCTGCTTGCTGCTGCTGCTGCTGCTGCTCGTGCATGCTGCTGCTGCTGCTGCTTCTTGCTGCTGCTGCTGCTTCTTGCTGCTGCTGCTTGCTGTTGCTGATGCTTGCTGCTGCTGCTTGCTGATGCTGCTGCTTGCTGCTGCTGCTGCTGCTTGCTGCTGCTGCTTGCTGTTGCTGCTTGCTGCTGCTGCTGCTTGCTGCTACTGCTTGCTGCTGCTCCTGCTGCTTGCTGCTCCTGCTGCATGCTGCTGCTGCTGCTTGCTGCTGCTTGCTGCTGCTGCTTGCTGCTGCTGCTTGCTGCTGCTGCTCTCTGCTGCGGCTGCTGCTGCTTGCTGCTGCTTGCTGCTGCTGCTGCTTGCTGCTGCTTCTTGCTGCTGCTGCTGCTTGATGCTGCTGCTGCTGCTTGCTGCTGCTGCTTTCTGCAGCTGCTGCTTGCTGCTGCTGCTGCTGCTGCTGCTTGGTGCTGCTTCTTGCTGCTGCTGCTGCTACTGCTTGCTGCTGCTGCTGCTGCTTGTTTCTGCTGCTGCTTGCTGCTGCTGCTCCTTGCTGCTGCTGCTGCTTGCTGCTGCAACTGCTGCTGCTGCTTGCTGCTGCTGCTGCTGCTGCTGCTGCTGCTGCAGCTGCTGCTGCTTGCTTCTGCTGCTGCTTGCTGCTGCTGCTCCTTGCTGCTGCTGCTGCTTGCTGCTGCTGCTGCTGCTTGCTGCTGCTTGCTGCTGCTTGCTGCTGGTGCTGCTGCTTGCTGCTTGCTGCTGCTGCTTGCTGCTGCTCCTGCTGCTGCTGCTGCTTTCTGCTGCTGCTGCTTGCTTCTGCTCCTGCTCCTGCTGTTGCTGCTGCTGCTTGCTGCTGCTGCTGCTGCTGCTTGCTGCTGTTTGCTGCTGTTGCTGCTGCTTGCTGCTTGCTGCTGCTGCTTGCTGCTGCTGCTGCTTGCTGCTGCTGCTGCTTGCTGCGGCTGCAGCTGCTGCTGCTTGCTGCTGCTGCAGCTGCTGCTTGCTGCTGCAGCTGCTGCTTGCTGCTGCAGCTGCTGCTTGCTGCTGCAGCTGCTGCTTGCTGCTGCTGCTGCTTGCTGCTGCTGCTGCTTCCTGCTGCTGCTGCTTGCTGCTTCTGCTGCTGCTGCTGCTTGCTGCTGCTGCTGCCGCTGCTTCCTGCTGTTGCTGCTGCTTGCTGCTGCTGCTGCTTGCTGCTGCTGCTGGTTCTTGCTGCTGCTGCTGCTGCTTGCTGCTACGGCTGCTGCTGCTTGCTCCTGCTGCTCCTGCTGCTTGCTGCTGCTGGTGCTTGCTGCTTGCTGCTGCTGCTGCTTGATGCTGCTGCTGCTTGCTGCTGCTGCTGCTTTCTGCAGCTGCTGCTTGCTGCTGATGCTGCTGCTTGCTGCTGCTGCAGGTGCTTGCTGCTGCTGCTTGCTGCTGCTGCTGCTTGCTGCTGCTGCTACTGCCTGCTGCTGCTGCTGCGGCTGCTTGCTTCTGCTGCTGCTTGCTGCTGCTGCTCCTTGCTGCTGCTGCTGATGCAGCTTGCTGCTGCAACTGCTGCTGCTGCAGCTGCTGCTTGCTGCTGCTGCTTGCTGCTCCTGCAGCTACTTGCTGCTGCTGCTGGTTCTTGCTGCTGCTGCTGCTGCTTGATGCTGCTGCTTCCTGCAGCTGCTGCTGCTGCTGCTGCTGCTGCTGCATGCTGCTGCTGCTGCTGCTTGCTGCTGCTGCTTGCTGCTGCTGCTGCTTGCTGCTGCTGCTACTGCTTGCTGCTGCTGCTACTGCTAGCTGCTGCTGCTTGCTGCTGCTGCTCCTTGCTGCTACTGCTCCTTGCTGCTGCTGCTGCTGCTTCTGCTGCTACTGCTTGCTGCTGCTGCTTGCTGCTGCTTCTTGCTGCTGCTGCTTCTTGCTGCTGCTGCTGCTGCTTGCTGCTGCTGCGGCTGCTTGCTGCTGCTGCTGCTTGCTGCTGCTGCTTGCTGCTGCTTGCTGCTGCTTGCTGCTGCTGCTGCTGCTGCTTGCTGCTGCTCCTGCTCCTGCTCCTGCTGCTGCTGCTGCTTGCTGCTTCTGCTTCTTGCTGCTGCTGCTGCTGCTGCTTGCTGCTGTTTGCTGCTGTTGCTGCTGCTTGCTGCTGCTTGCTGCTGCTTGCTGCTTACTGCTGCTGCTGATTGCTGCTTGCTGCTGCTGCTGGTTGCTGCTGCTGCTGCTGCTGGTGCTTGCTGCTGTTGCTGCTGCTTGCTGCTTGCTGCTGCTGCTGCTGCTGCTTGCTGCTGCTGCTTGCTGCTGATGCTGCGGCGTGCTGCTCCTGCTGCTGCTTGCTGCTGCTGCTGCTGCTGCTGCTTGTTGCTGCTGCTGCTTGCTGCTACTGCTGCTGCTGCTTGCTGCTACTGCTGCTGCTGCTGCTGCTTGGTGCTGCTGCTTGCTGTTGCTGCTTGCTGCTGCTGCTCCTTGCTGCTACTGCTTGCTGCTGCTGCTGCTGCTGCTTGCTGCTCCTGCTGCATGCTGCTGCTGCTGCTTGCTGCTGCTTGCTGCTGCTGCTGCTTGCTGCTGCTGCTCTCTGCTGCGGCTGCTGCTGCTTGCTGCTGCTTGCTGCTGCTTGCTGCTTGCTGCTGCTGCTTCTTGCTGCTGCTGCTGCTTGATGCTGCTGCTGCTGCTTGCTGCTGCTGCTTTCTGCAGCTGCTGCTGGCTGCTCATGCTGCTGCTTGCTGCTGCTGCTGCTGCTGCTGCTTGGTGCTGCTGCTGCTTGCTGCAGCTGCTGCTACTGCTTGCTGCTGCTGCTGCTTGTTTCTGCTGCTGCTTGCTGCTGCTGCTCCTTGCTGCTGCTGCTGCTGCTGCTTGCTGCTGCAACTGCTGCTGCTGCTTGCTGCTGCTGCTGCTGCTGCAGCTGCTGCTGCTTGCTTCTGCTCCTGCTCCTGCTCCTGCTGTTGCTGCTGCTGCTTGCTGCTGCTGCTGCTGCTGCTGCTTGCTGCTGTTTGCTGCTGTTGCTGCTGCTTGCTGCTGCTGCTGCTGGTTGCTGCTGCTGCTTGCAGCTTGCTGCTGCTGCTTGCTGCTGCTGCTGCTTGCTGCGGCTGCAGCTGCTGCTGCTGCTTGCTGCTGCTGCAGCTGCTGCTTGCTGCTGCAGCTGCTGCTTGCTGCTGCAGCTGCTGCTTCCTGCTGCTGCTGCTGCTTGCTGCTGCTGCTGCTTCCTGCTGCTGCTGCTTGCTGCTTCTGCTGCTGCTGCTGCTTGCTGCTGCTGCTGCCGCTGCTTGCTGCTGTTGCTGCTGCTTGCTGCTGCTGCTGCTTGCTGCTGCTGCTGGTTCTTGCTGCTGCTGCTGCTGCTGCTTGCTGCTACGGCTGCTGCTGCTTGCTCCTGCTGCTCCTGCTGCTTGCTGCTGCTGGTGCTTGCTGCTTGCTGCTGCTGCTGCTTGATGCTGCTGCTGCTTGCTGCTGCTGCTGCTTTCTGCAGCTGCTGCTTGCTGCTGATGCTGCTGCTTGCTGCTGCTGCAGGTGCTTGCTGCTGCTGCTTTCTGCTGCTGCTGCTTGCTGCTGCTGCTACTGCCTGCTGCGGCTGCTTGCTTCTGCTGCTGCTTGCTGCTGCTGCTCCTTGCTGCTGCTGCTGATGCAGCTTGCTGCTGCAACTGCTGCTGCTGCAGCTGCTGCTTGCTGCTGCTGCTTGCTGCTCCTGCAGCTACTTGCTGCTGCTGCTGGTTCTTGCTGCTGCTGCTGCTGCTTGATGCTGCTGCTTTCTGCAGCTGCTGCTTGCTGCTGCTGCTACTGCATGCTGCTGCTTGCTGCTGCTGCTCCTTGCTGCTTCTGCTTGCTGCTGCAACTACTGCTGCTGCTTGCTGCTGCTGCTGCTGCTGCATGCTGCTGCTGCTGCTGCTTGCTGCTGCTGCTTGCTGCTGCTGCTACTGCTTGCTGCTGCTGCTACTGCTAGCTGCTGCTGCTTGCTGCTGCTGCTCCTTGCTGCTACTGCTCCTTGCTGCTGCTGCTGCTTCTGCTGCTACTGCTTGCTGCTGCTGCTTGCTGCTGCTTCTTGCTGCTGCTGCTTCTTGCTGCTGCTGCTGCTGCTTGGTGCTGCTGCGGCTGCTTGCTGCTGCTGCTGCTTTCTGCTGCTGCTTGCTGCTGCTTGCTGCTGCTGCTGCTGCTTGCTGCTGCTCCTGCTCCTGCTCCTGCTGCTGCTGCTGCTTGCTGCTTCTGCTTCTTGCTGCTGCTGCTGCTGCTGCTGCTTGCTGCTGTTTGCTGCTGTTGCTGCTGCTTGCTGCTGCTTGCTGCTGCTTGCTGCTTGCTGCTGCTGCTTGCTGCTTGCTGCTGCTGCTGGTTGCTGATGCTGCTGCTGCTGGTGCTTGCTGCTGTTGCTGCTGCTTGCTGCTTGCTGCTGCTGCTGCTGCTTGCTGCTGCTGCTTGCTGCTGATGCTGCGGCGTGCTGCTCCTGCTGCTGCTTGCTGCTGCTGCTGCTGCTGCTTGTTGCTGCTGCTGCTTGCTGCTACTGCTGCTGCTGCTTGCTGCTATTGCTGCTGCTGCTGCTGCTTGCTGCTGCTGCTGCTTGCTGCTGCTGCTGCTGCTGCTTGCTGCTGCTGCTGCTTGCTGCTGCTGCTTGCTGCTTGCTGCTGCTGCTTGCTGCTGTTGCTGCTGCTTGCTGCTGCTGCTCCTGCTGCCTGCTGCTGCTTCTTGCTGCTGCTGCTGCTGCTTGCTGCTGCTGCTGCTGCTGCTTGCTGCTGCGGCTGCTGCTGCTTGCTCCTGCTGCTGCTGCTGCTTGCTGCTGCTGCTGCTGCTTGCTGCTGCCGCTTGCTGCTGCTGCTGCTGCTGCTGCTGCTGCTTGCTGCTGCTTCTTGTTGCTGCTGCTGCTGCTGCTGCTGCTGCTTGCTGCTGCTGCTGCTGCTGCTGCTTGCTGCTGCGGCTGCTGCTGCTTGCTCCTGCTGCTGCTGCTGCTTGCTGCTGCTGCTTCTTGCTGCTGCTGCTGCTGCTTGCTGCTGCTGCGGCTGCTTGCTGCTGCTTTCTGCTGCTGCTTGCTGCTGCTGCTTGCTGCTGATGCTGCGGCGTGCTGCTCCTGCTGCTGCTTGCTGCTGCTGCTGCTGCTGCTTGTTGCTGCTGCTGCTTGCTGCTACTGCTGCTGCTGCTTGCTGCTATTGCTGCTGCTGCTGCTGCTTGCTGCTGCTGCTGCTTGCTGCTGCTGCTGCTGCTGCTTGCTGCTGCTGCTGCTTGCTGCTGCTGCTTGCTGCTTGCTGCTGCTGCTTGCTGCTGTTGCTGCTGCTTGCTGCTGCTGCTCCTGCTGCCTGCTGCTGCTTCTTGCTGCTGCTGCTGCTGCTTGCTGCTGCTGCTGCTGCTGCTTGCTGCTGCGGCTGCTGCTGCTTGCTCCTGCTGCTGCTGCTGCTTGCTGCTGCTGCTGCTGCTTGCTGCTGCCGCTTGCTGCTGCTGCTGCTGCTGCTGCTGCTGCTTGCTGCTGCTTCTTGTTGCTGCTGCTGCTGCTGCTGCTGCTGCTTGCTGCTGCTGCTGCTGCTGCTGCTTGCTGCTGCGGCTGCTGCTGCTTGCTCCTGCTGCTGCTGCTGCTTGCTGCTGCTGCTTCTTGCTGCTGCTGCTGCTGCTTGCTGCTGCTGCGGCTGCTTGCTGCTGCTTTCTGCTGCTGCTTGCTGCTGCTTGCTGCTGCTTGCTGCTGCTGCTGCTGCTGCTTGCTGCTGCTCCTGCTCCTGCTCCTGCTGCTGCTGCTGCTTGCTGCTTCTGCTTCTTGCTGCTGCTGCTGCTGCTTGCTGCTGTTTGCTGCTGTTGCTGCTGCTTGCTGCTGCTTGCTGCTGCTTGCTGCTTGCTGCTGCTGCTTGCTGCTTGCTGCTGCTGCTGGTTGCTGCTGCTGCTGCTGCTGGTGCTTGCTGCTGTTGCTGCTGCTTGCTGCTTGCTGCTGCTGCTGCTGCTTGCTGCTGCTGCTTGCTGCTGATGCTGCGGCGTGCTGCTCCTGCTGCTGCTTGCTGCTGCTGCTGCTGCTGCTGCTTGTTGCTGCTGCTGCTTGCTGCTACTGCTGCTGCTGCTTGCTGCTACTGCTGCTGCTGCTGCTGCTTGCTGCTGCTGCTGCTTGCTGCTGCTGCTGCTGCTGCTGCTGCTTGCTGCTGCTGCTGCTTGCTGCTGCTGCTTGCTGCTTGCTGCTGCTGCTTGCTGCTGTTGCTGCTGCTTGCTGCTGCTGCTGCTGCTTGCTGCTGCTTCTTGCTGCTGCTGCTGCTGCTGCTGCTTGCTGCTGCTGCTGCTGCTGCTTGCTGCTGCGGCTGCTGCTGCTTGCTCCTGCTGCTGCTGCTGCTTGCTGCTGCTGCTGCTGCTTGCTGCTGCCGCTTGCTGCTGCTGCTGCTGCTGCTGCTGCTGCTTCCTGCTGCTGCTGCTGCTGCTTGCTGCTTCTGCTGCTGCTGCTGCTGCTGCTTGCTGCTGCTGCTGCCGCTGCTTGCTGCTGTTGCTGCTGCTTGCTGCTGCTGCTGCTGCTGCTGCTGCTGCTTGCTGCTGCTTCTTGCTGCTGCTGCTGCTGCTGCTGCTGCTGCTTGCTGCTGCTGCTGCTGCTTGCTGCTGCGGCTGCTGCTGCTTGCTCCTGCTGCTGCTGCTGCTTGCTGCTGGTGCTTGCTGCTTGCTGCTGCTGCTGCTGGTGCATGCTGCTGCTGCTGCTGCTGCTTGCTGCTGCTGCTGCTTGCTGCTGTTGCTGCTGCTGCTGCTTGCAGCTGCTGCTGCTGCTTGCTGCGGCTGCTTGCTGCTGCTGCTGCTGCTTGCTGCTGCTGCTTGCTGCTGCTTGCTGCTGCTTGCTGCTGCTGCTGCTGCTCCTGCTCCTGCTGCTGCTGCTTGCTGCTGCTCCTGCTCCTGCTCCTGCTGCTGCTGCTGCTTGCTGCTTCTGCTTCTTGCTGCTGCTGCTGCTGCTTCCTGCTGCTGCTGCTTGCTGCTTCTGCTGCTGCTGCTGCTTGCTGCTGCTGCTGCCGCTGCTTGCTGCTGTTGCTGCTGCTTGCTGCTGCTGCTGCTTGCTGCTGCTGCTGGTTCTTGCTGCTGCTGCTGCTGCTTGCTGCTACGGCTGCTGCTGCTTGCTCCTTCTGCTCCTGCTGCTTGCTGCTGCTGGTGCTTGCTGCTTGCTGCTGCTGCTGCTTGATGCTGCTGCTGCTTGCTGCTGCTGCTGCTTTCTGCAGCTGCTGCTTGCTGCTGATGCTGCTGCTTGCTGCTGCTGCAGGTGCTTGCTGCTGCTGCTTGCTGCTGCTGCTGCTTGCTGCTGCTGCTACTGCCTGCTGCTGCTGCTGCGGCTGCTTGCTTCTGCTGCTGCTTGCTGCTGCTGCTCCTTGCTGCTGCTGCTGATGCAGCTTGCTGCTGCAACTGCTGCTGCTGCAGCTGCTGCTGCTTGCTGCTCCTGCAGCTACTTGCTGCTGCTGCTGGTTCTTGCTGCTGCTGCTGCTGCTTGATGCTGCTGCTTTCTGCAGCTGCTGCTTGCTGCTGCTGCTACTGCATGCTGCTGCTTGCTGCTGCTGCTTCTTGCTGCTGCTGCTGCTGCTTGATGCTGCTGCTGCTGCTTGCTGCTGCTGCTTTCTGCAGCTGCTGCTTGCTGCTCATGCTGCTGCTTGCTGCTTGCTGCTGCTGCTCCTTGCTGCTGCTGCTGCTTGCTGCTGCAACTGCTGCTGCTGCTGCAGCTGCTTGCTGCTGCTGCTCCTTGCTGCTGCTGCTGCTTCCTGCTGCAACTGCTGCTGCTGCTTGCTGCTGCTGCTGCTGCTGCAGCTGCTGCTGCTTGCTTCTGCTGCTGCTTGCTGCTGCTGCTCCTTGCTGCTGCTGCTGCTTGCTGCTGCTGCTGCTGCTTGCTGCTGCTTGCTGCTGCTTGCTGCTGCTGCTGCTGGTTGCTGCTGCTGCTTGCTGCTTGCTGCTGCTGCTTGCTGCTGCTGCTGCTTGCTGCTGCTGCTGCTGCTTGCTGCGGCTGCAGCTGCTGCTGCTGCTTGCTGCTGCTGCAGCTGCTGCTTGCTGCTGAGCTGCTGCTTGCTGCTGCAGCTGCTGCTTGCTGCTGCTGCTGCTGCTTGCTGCTGCTGCTGCAACTACTGCTGCTGCTTGCTGCTGCTGCTGCTGCTGCATGCTGCTGCTGCTGCTGCTTGCTGCTGCTGCTTGCTGCTGCTGCTACTGCTTGCTGCTGCTGCTACTGCTAGCTGCTGCTGCTTGCTGCTGCTGCTCCTTGCTGCTACTGCTCCTTGCTGCTGCTGCTGCTTCTGCTGCTACTGCTTGCTGCTGCTGCTTGCTGCTGCTTCTTGCTGCTGCTGCTTCTTGCTGCTGCTGCTGCTGCTGCTTGCTGCTGCTGCGGCTGCTTGCTGCTGCTGCTGCTGCTGCTGCTTGCTGCTGCTGCTTGCTGCTGCTTGCTGCTGCTTGCTGCTGCTGCTGCTGCTTGCTGCTGCTCCTGCTCCTGCTCCTGCTGCTGCTGCTGCTTGCTGCTTCTGCTTCTTGCTGCTGCTGCTGCTGCTTGCTGCTGTTTGCTGCTGTTGCTGCTGCTTGCTGCTGCTTGCTGCTGCTTGCTGCTTGCTGCTGCTGCTGCTTGCTGCTTGCTGCTGCTGCTGGTTGCTGCAGCTGCTGCTGCTGGTGCTTGCTGCTGTTGCTGCAGCTTGCTGCTTGCTGCTGCTGCTGCTGCTGCTGCTTGCTGCTGCTGCTTGCTGCTGATGCTGCGGCGTGCTGCTCCTGCTGCTGCTTGCTGCTGCTGCTGCTTGTTGCTGCTGCTGCTTGCTGCTACTGCTGCTGCTGCTTGCTGCTACTGCTGCTGCTGCTGCTGCTTGCTGCTGCTTGCTGCTGCTGCTTGCTGCTGCTGCTGCTTGCTGCTGCTGCTGCTGCTGCTGCTTGCTGCTGCTGCTGCTGCTGCTGCTTGCTGCTGCTGCTGCTTGCTGCTGCTGCTTGCTGCTTGCTGCTGCTGCTTGCTGCTGTTGCTGCTGCTTGCTGCTGCTGCTGCTGCTGCTGCTTGCTGCTGCTTCTTGCTGCTGCTGCTGCTGCTGCTGCTGCTGCTGCTTGCTGCTGCTGCTGCTGCTCCTTGCTGCTGCGGCTGCTGCTGCTTGCTCCTGCTGCTGCTGCTGCTTGCTGCTGCTGCTGCTGCTTGCTGCTGCCGCTTGCTCCTGCTGCTGCTGCTGCTGCTTCCTGCTGCTGCTGCTGCTTGCTGCTTCTGCTGCTGCTGCTGCTTGCTGCTGCTGCTGCCGCTGCTTGCTGCTGTTGCTGCTGCTTGCTGCTGCTGCTGCTGCTGCTGCTGCTTGCTGCTGCTTCTTGCTGCTGCTGCTGCTGCTGCTGCTGCTTGCTGCTGCTGCTTGCTGCTGCGGCTGCTGCTGCTTGCTCCTGCTGCTGCTGCTGCTTGCTGCTGGTGCTTGCTGCTTGCTGCTGCTGCTGCTGCTGCTGCTGGTGCATGCTGCTGCTGCTGCTGCTGCTTGCTGCTGCTGCTTGCTGCTGTTGCTGCTGCTGCTGCTTGCAGCTGCTGCTGCTTCTTGCTGCCGCTGCTTGCTGCTGCTGCTGCTGCTTGCTGCGGCTGCTGCTTGCTGCTGCTGCTTGCTGCTGCTTGCTGCTGCTTGCTGCTGCTGCTGCTTGCTGCTGCTCCTGCTCCTGCTCCTGCTGCTGCTGCTGCTTGCTGCTTCTGCTTCTTGCTGCTGCTGCTGCTGCTTGCTGCTGTTTGCTGCTGTTGCTGCTGCTTGCTTCTTGCTGCTGCTGCTGCTGCTTGCTGCTGCTGCTGGTTGCTGCTGCTGCTGCTGCTGGTGCTTGCTGCTGTTGCTGCTGCTGCTGCTGCTGCTTGCTGCTGATGCTGCGGCGTGCTGCTCCTGCTGCTGCTTGCTGCTGCTGCTGCTGCTTGTTGCTGCTGCTGCTTGCTGCTACTGCTGCTGCTGCTTGCTGCTACTGCTGCTGCTGCTGCTGCTTGCTGCTGCTGCTTGCTGCTGCTGCTGCTGCTTGCTGCTGCTGCTGCTTGCTGCTGCTGCTGCTTGCTGCTTGCTGCTGCTGCTGCTTGCTGCTTGCTGCTGCTGCTTGCTGCTGTTGCTGCTGCTTGCTGCTGTTGCTGCTGCTTGCTGCTGCTGCTGCTGCTTGCTGCTGCTTCTTGCTGCTGCTGCTGCTGCTGCAGCTGCTTGCTGCTGCTGCTGCTGCTGCTTGCTGCTGCGGCTGCTGCTGCTTGCTCCTGCTGCTGCTGCTGCTTGCTGCTGTTTGCTGCTGTTGCTGCTGCTTGCTGCTGCTTGCTGCTGCTTGCTGCTTGCTGCTGCTGCTGCTTGCTGCTTGCTGCTGCTGCTGGTTGCTGCAGCTGCTGCTGCTGGTGCTTGCTGCTGTTGCTGCAGCTTGCTGCTTGCTGCTGCTGCTGCTGCTGCTGCTTGCTGCTGCTGCTTGCTGCTGATGCTGCGGCGTGCTGCTCCTGCTGCTGCTTGCTGCTGCTGCTGCTTGTTGCTGCTGCTGCTTGCTGCTACTGCTGCTGCTGCTTGCTGCTACTGCTGCTGCTGCTGCTGCTTGCTGCTGCTGCTTGCTGCTGCTGCTGCTTGCTGCTGCTGCTGCTGCTGCTTGCTGCTGCTGCTGCTGCTGCTGCTTGCTGCTGCTGCTGCTTGCTGCTGCTGCTTGCTGCTTGCTGCTGCTGCTTGCTGCTGTTGCTGCTGCTTGCTGCTGCTGCTGCTGCTGCTGCTTGCTGCTGCTTCTTGCTGCTGCTGCTGCTGCTGCTGCTGCTGCTGCTTGCTGCTGCTGCTGCTGCTCCTTGCTGCTGCGGCTGCTGCTGCTTGCTCCTGCTGCTGCTGCTGCTTGCTGCTGCTGCTGCTGCTTGCTGCTGCCGCTTGCTCCTGCTGCTGCTGCTGCTGCTTCCTGCTGCTGCTGCTGCTTGCTGCTTCTGCTGCTGCTGCTGCTTGCTGCTGCTGCTGCCGCTGCTTGCTGCTGTTGCTGCTGCTTGCTGCTGCTGCTGCTGCTGCTGCTGCTTGCTGCTGCTTCTTGCTGCTGCTGCTGCTGCTGCTTGCTGCTGCTGCTTGCTGCTGCGGCTGCTGCTGCTTGCTCCTGCTGCTGCTGCTGCTTGCTGCTGGTGCTTGCTGCTTGCTGCTGCTGCTGCTGCTGCTGCTGGTGCATGCTGCTGCTGCTGCTGCTGCTTGCTGCTGCTGCTTGCTGCTGTTGCTGCTGCTGCTGCTTGCAGCTGCTGCTGCTTCTTGCTGCCGCTGCTTGCTGCTGCTGCTGCTGCTTGCTGCGGCTGCTGCTTGCTGCTGCTGCTTGCTGCTGCTTGCTGCTGCTTGCTGCTGCTGCTGCTTGCTGCTGCTCCTGCTCCTGCTCCTGCTGCTGCTGCTGCTTGCTGCTTCTGCTTCTTGCTGCTGCTGCTGCTTGCTGCTGTTTGCTGCTGTTGCTGCTGCTTGCTTCTTGCTGCTGCTGCTGCTGCTTGCTGCTGCTGCTGGTTGCTGCTGCTGCTGCTGCTGGTGCTTGCTGCTGTTGCTGCTGCTGCTGCTGCTGCTTGCTGCTGATGCTGCGGCGTGCTGCTCCTGCTGCTGCTTGCTGCTGCTGCTGCTGCTTGTTGCTGCTGCTGCTTGCTGCTACTGCTGCTGCTGCTTGCTGCTACTGCTGCTGCTGCTGCTGCTTGCTGCTGCTGCTTGCTGCTGCTGCTGCTGCTGCTTGCTGCTGCTGCTGCTTGCTGCTGCTGCTGCTTGCTGCTTGCTGCTGCTGCTGCTGCTGCTTGCTGCTTGCTGCTGCTGCTTGCTGCTGTTGCTGCTGCTTGCTGCTGTTGCTGCTGCTTGCTGCTGCTGCTGCTGCTTGCTGCTGCTTCTTGCTGCTGCTGCTGCTGCTGCAGCTGCTTGCTGCTGCTGCTGCTGCTGCTTGCTGCTGCGGCTGCTGCTGCTTGCTCCTGCTGCTGCTGCTGCTTGCTGCTGCTGCTGCTTGCTGCTGCCGCTTGCTGTTGCTGCTGCTGCTGCTGCTGCTGCTTCCTGCTGCTGCTGCTGCTGCTTGCTGCTTCTGCTGCTGCTGCTTGCTGCTGCTGCTGCCGCTGCTTGCTGCTGTTGCTGCTGCTTGCTGCTGCTGCTGCTTGCTGCTGCTTCTTGCTGCTGCTGCTGCTCCTTGCTGCTGCTGCTGCTGCTGCTGCTTGCTGCTGTGGCTGCTGCTGCTTGCTCCTGCTGCTTCTGCTGGTGCTTGCTGCTTGCTGCTGCTGCTGCTGGTGCATGCTGCTGCTGCTGCTGCTGCTTGCTGCTGTTGCTGCTGCTGCTGCTTGCAGCTGCTGCTTGCTGCTGTGGCTGCTGCTGCTTGCTCCTGCGGCTGCTGCTGCTTGCTGCTGCTGGTGCTTGCCGCTTGCTGCTGCTCCTGCTGCATGCTGCTGCTGCTGCTTGCTGCTGCTGCTCTCTGCTGCGGCTGCTGCTGCTTGCTGCTGCTTGCTGCTCCTGCTGCTGCTTGCTGCTGCTGCTGCTTGCTGCTGCTGCTTGCTGCTGCTGCTGCTTCTTGCTGCTGCTGCTGCTGCTGCTGCTGCTGCTTGATGCTGCTGCTGCTGCTTTCTGCAGCTGCTGCTTGCTGCTGCTGCTTGCTCCTGCTGCTGCTGCTGCTTGCTGCTTGCTGCTGCTGCTGCTGCTGCTGCTCGTGCATGCTGCTTCTGCTGCTGCTTCTTGCTGCTGCTGCTTCTTGCTGCTGCTGCTTGCTGTTGCTGCTGCTTGCAGCTGCTGCTTGCTGATGCTGCTGCTTGCTGCTGCTTGCTGCTGCTGCTTGCTGTTGATGCTTGCTGCTGCTGCTGCTTGCTGCTGCTGCTGCTTGCTGCTCCTGCTGCATGCTGCTGCTGCTGCTTGCTGCTGCTTGCTGCTGCTGCTTGCTGCTGCTGCTCTCTGCTGCGGCTGCTGCTGCTTGCTGCTGCTGCTGCTTGCTGCTGCTGCTTCTTGCTGCCGCTGCTGCTTGATGCTGCTGCTGCTGCTTGCTGCTGCTGCTTTCTGCAGCTGCTGCTTGCTGCTGCTTGCTGCTGCTGCTGCTGCTTCTTGCCGCTGCTGCTTCCTGCTGCTGCTGCTGCTGCTGCTTGCTGCTTCTGCTGCTGCTCCTGCTTGCTGCTGCTGCTGCCGCTGCTTGCTGCTGTTGCTGCTGCTTGCTGCTGCTGCTGCTGCTGCTTCTTGCTGCTGCGGCTGCTGCTGCTTGCTCCTGCTGCTGCTGCTGCTGCTGCTGGTGCTTGCTGCTTGCTGCTGCTGCTGCTGCTCGTGCATGCTGCTGCTGCTGCTGCTGCTTGCAGCTGCGGCTGCTGCTGCTTGCTCCTGCTGCTGCTGCTGCTGGTGCTTGCTGCTTGCTGCTGCTGCTGCTGCTGCTCGTGCATGCTGCTGCTGCTGCTGCTGCTTCTTGCTGCTGCTGCTGCTTCTTGCTGCTGCTGCTTGCTGTTGCTGATGCTTGCTGCTGCTGCTTGCTGATGCTGCTGCTTGCTGCTGCTGCTGCTGCTGCTTGCTGCTGCTGCTTGCTGCTGCTCCTGCTGCTGCTGCTTGCTGCTGCTGCTGCCGCTTTCTGCTGCTGCTGCTTGCTTCTGCTCCTGCTCCTGCTCCTGCTGTTGCTGCTGCTGCCTGCTGCTGCTGCTGCTGCTGCTGCTTGCTGCTGTTTGCTGCTGTTGCTGCTGCTTGCTGCTGCTGCTGGTTGCTGCTGCTGCTTGCTGCTTGCTGCTGCTGCTGCTTGCTGCTGCTGCTGCTTGCTGCTGCTGCTGCTGCTTGCTGCTGCAGCTGCTGCTTGCTGCTGCTGCTGCTGCTGCTTGCTGCTGCTGCTGCTTCCTGCTGCTGCTGCTTGCTGCTTCTGCTGCTGCTGCTGCTTGCTGCTGCTGCTGCCGCTGCTTGCTGCTGTTGCTGCTGCTTGCTGCTGCTGCTGCTTGCTGCTGCTGCTGGTTCTTGCTGCTGCTGCTGCTGCTGCTGCTGCTGCTTGCTGCTACGGCTGCTGCTGCTTGCTCCTGCTGCTCCTGCTGCTTGCTGCTTCTGGTGCTTGCTGCTTGCTGCTGCTGCTGCTTGATGCTGCTGCTGCTTGATGCTGCTGCTGCTTGCTGCTGCTGCTGCTTTCTGCAGCTGCTGCTTGCTGCTGATGCTGCTGCTTGCTGCTGCTGCAGGTGCTTGCTGCTGCTGCTTGCTGCTGCTGCTGCTTGCTGCTGCTGCTACTGCCTGCTGCTGCTGCTGCGGCTGCTTGCTTCTGCTGCTGCTTGCTGCTGCTGCTCCTTGCTGCTGCAACTGCTGCTGCTGCAGCTGCTGCTTGCTGCTGCTGCTTGCTGCTCCTGCAGCTACTTGCTGCTGCTGCTGGTTCTTGCTGCTGCTGCTGCTTGATGCTGCTGCTTTCTGCAGCTGCTGCTTGCTGCTGCTGCTACTGCATGCTGCTGCTTGCTGCTGCTGCTCCTTGCTGCTTCTGCTTGCTGCTGCAACTACTGCTGCTGCTTGCTGCTGCTGCTGCTGCTTGCTGCTGCTGCTTGCTGCTGCTGCTACTGCTTGCTGCTGCTGCTACTGCTAGCTGCTGCTGCTTGCTGCTGCTGCTCCTTGCTGCTACTGCTCCTTGCTGCTGCTGCTGCTGCTTCTGCTGCTACTGCTTGCTGCTGCTGCTTGCTGCTGCTTCTTGCTGCTGCTGCTTCTTGCTGCTGCTGCTGCTTGCTGCTGCTGCGGCTGCTTGCTGCTGCTGCTGCTTTCTGCTGCTGCTTGCTGCTGCTTGCTGCTGCTGCTGCTTGCTGCTGCTCCTGCTCCTGCTGCTTGCTGCTTCTGCTTCTTGCTGCTGCTGCTGCTTGCTGCTGTTTGCTGCTGTTGCTGCTGCTTGCTGCTGCTTGCTGCTGCTTGCTGCTTGCTGCTGCTGCTTGCTGCTTGCTGCTGCTGCTGGTTGCTGATGCTGCTGCTGCTGGTGCTTGCTGCTGTTGCTGCTGCTTGCTGCTTGCTGCTGCTGCTGCTGCTTGCTGCTGCTGCTTGCTGCTGATGCTGCGGCGTGCTGCTCCTGCTGCTGCTTGCTGCTGCTGCTGCTGCTGCTTGTTGCTGCTGCTGCTTGCTGCTACTGCTGCTGCTGCTTGCTGCTACTGCTGCTGCTGCTGCTGCTTGCTGCTGCTGCTGCTTGCTGCTGCTGCTGCTGCTGCTTGCTGCTGCTGCTGCTGCTGCTGCTTGCTGCTGCTGCTGCTTGCTGCTGCTGCTTGCTGCTTGCTGCTGCTGCTTGCTGCTGCTGCTTGCTGCTGTTGCTGCTGCTTGCTGCTGCTGCTGCTGCTGCTTGCTGCTGCTTCTTGCTGCTGCTGCTGCTGCTGCTTGCTGCTGCTGCTGCTGCTGCTGCTTGCTGCTGCGGCTGCTGCTGCTTGCTCCTGCTGCTGCTGCTGCTTGCTGCTGCTGCTGCTGCTTGCTGCTGCTGCTTGCTGCTGCTGCTGCTGCTGCTGCTGCTTGCTGCTGCTGCTGCTGCTTGCTGCTGCTGCTGCTGCTGCTGCTGCTTGCTGCTGCTTCTTGTTGCTGCTGCTGCTGCTGCTGCTGCTGCTGCTTGCTGCTGCTGCTGCTTGCTCCTGCTGCTGCTTGCTGCTGCTTCTTGCTGCTGCTGCTGCTTGCTGCTGCTGCGGCTGCTTGCTGCTGCTTTCTGCTGCTGCTTGCTGCTGCTTGCTGCTGCTTGCTGCTGCTGCTGCTGCTTGCTGCTGCTCCTGCTCCTGCTCCTGCTGCTGCTGCTGCTTGCTGCTTCTGCTTCTTGCTGCTGCTGCTGCTGCTGCTTGCTGCTGTTTGCTGCTGTTGCTGCTGGTTGCTGCTGCTTGCTGCTGCTTGCTGCTTGCTGCTGCTGCTTGCTGCTTGCTGCTGCTGCTGGTTGCTGCTGCTGCTGCTGCTGGTGCTTGCTGCTGTTGCTGCTGCTTGCTGCTTGCTGCTGCTGCTGCTGCTTGCTGCTGCTGCTTGCTGCTGATGCTGCGGCGTGCTGCTCCTGCTGCTGCTTGCTGCTGCTGCTGCTGCTGCTTGTTGCTGCTGCTGCTTGCTGCTACTGCTGCTGCTGCTTGCTGCTGCTGCTGCTGCTGCTTGCTGCTGCTGCTGCTTGCTGCTGCTGCTGCTGCTGCTGCTGCTTGCTGCTGCTGCTGCTGCTGCTGCTTGCTGCTGCTGCTGCTTGCTGCTGCTGCTTGCTGCTTGCTGCTGCTGCTGCTGCTTGCTGCTGCTGCTTGCTGCTTGCTGCTGCTTCTTGCTGCTGCTGCTGCTGCTGCTTGCTGCTGCTGCTGCTGCTGCTGCTTGCTGCTGCGGCTGCTGCTGCTTGCTCCTGCTGCTGCTGCTGCTTGCTGCTGCTGCTGCTGCTTGCTGCTGCCGCTTGCTGCTGCTGCTGCTGCTTCCTGCTGCTGCTGCTGCTTGCTGCTTCTGCTGCTGCTGCTGCTTGCTGCTGCTGCTGCCGCTGCTTGCTGCTGTTGCTGCTGCTTGCTGCTGCTGCTGCTGCTGCTGCTGCTGCTTGCTGCTGCTTCTTGCTGCTGCTGCTGCTGCTGCTTGCTGCTGCGGCTGCTGCTGCTTGCTCCTGCTGCTGCTGCTGCTTGCTGCTGGTGCTTGCTGCTTGCTGCTGCTGCTGCTGGTGCATGCTGCTGCTGCTGCTGCTGCTGCTGCTTGCTGCTGCTGCTTGCTGCTGTTGCTGCTGCTGCTGCTTGCAGCTGCTGCTGCTTCTTGCTGCCGCTGCTTGCTGCTGCTGCTGCTGCTTGCTGCGGCTGCTTGCTGCTGCTGCTGCTGCTTGCTGCTGCTGCTTGCTGCTGCTTGCTGCTGCTTGCTGCTGCTGCTGCTTGCTGCTGCTCCTGCTCCTGCTGCTGCTGCTTGCTGCTGCTCCTGCTCCTGCTCCTGCTGCTGCTGCTTGCTGCTTCTGCTTCTTGCTGCTGCTGCTGCTGCTTCCTGCTGCTGCTGCTTGCTGCTTCTGCTGCTGCTGCTGCTTGCTGCTGCTGCTGCCGCTGCTTGCTGCTGTTGCTGCTGCTTGCTGCTGCTGCTGCTTGCTGCTGCTGCTGGTTCTTGCTGCTGCTGCTGCTGCTTGCTGCTACGGCTGCTGCTGCTTGCTCCTGCTGCTCCTGCTGCTTGCTGCTGCTGGTGCTTGCTGCTTGCTGCTGCTGCTGCTTTCTGCAGCTGCTGCTTGCTGCTGATGCTGCTGCTTGCTGCTGCTGCAGGTGCTTGCTGCTGCTGCTTGCTGCTGCTGCTGCTACTGCCTGCTGCTGCTGCTGCGGCTGCTTGCTTCTGCTGCTGCTTGCTGCTGCTGCTCCTTGCTGCTGCTGCTGATGCAGCTTGCTGCTGCAACTGCTGCTGCTGCAGCTGCTGCTGCTTGCTGCTCCTGCAGCTACTTGCTGCTGCTGCTGGTTCTTGCTGCTGCTGCTGCTGCTTGATGCTGCTGCTTTCTGCAGCTGCTGCTTGCTGCTGCTGCTACTGCATGCTGCTGCTTGCTGCTGCTGCTCCTTGCTGCTTCTGCTTGCTGCTGCAACTACTGCTGCTGCTTGCTGCTGCTGCTGCTGCATGCTGCTGCTGCTGCTGCTTGCTGCTGCTGCTTGCTGCTGCTGCTGCTTGCTGCTGCTGCTACTGCTTGCTGCTGCTGCTACTGCTAGCTGCTGCTGCTTGCTGCTGCTGCTCCTTGCTGCTGCTTGCTGCTGCTGCTGCTGCTTGCTGCTGCTGCTCTCTGCTGCGGCTGCTGCTGCTTGCTGCTGCTTGCTGCTGCTGCTGCTTGCTGCTGCAGCTTCTTGCTGCTGCTGCTGCTTGATGCTGCTGCTGCTGCTTGCTGCTGCTGCTTTCTGCAGCTGCTGCTTGCTGCTCATGCTGCTGCTTGCTGCTTGCTGCTGCTGCTCCTTGCTGCTGCTGCTGCTTGCTGCTGCAACTGCTGCTGCTGCTGCTGCAGCTGCTTGCTGCTGCTGCTCCTTGCTGCTGCTGCTGCTTGCTGCTGCAACTGCTGCTGCTGCTTGCTGCTGCTGCTGCTGCTGCTGCAGCTGCTGCTGCTTGCTTCTGCTGCTGCTTGCTGCTGCTGCTCCTTGCTGCTGCTGCTGCTTGCTGCTGCTGCTGCTGCTTGCTGCTGCTTGCTGCTGCTTGCTGCTGCTGCTGCTGGTTGCTGCTGCTGCTTGCTGCTTGCTGCTGCTGCTTGCTGCTGCTGCTGCTTGCTGCTGCTGCTGCTGCTTGCTGCGGCTGCAGCTGCTGCTGCTGCTGCTTGTTGCTGCTGCAGCTGCTGCTTGCTGCTGCAGCTGCTGCTTGCTGCTGCAGCTGCTGCTTGCTGCTGCTGCTGCTTCCTGCTGCTGCTGCTTGCTGCTTCTACTGCTGCTGCTGCTTGCTGCTGCTGCTGCCGCTGCTTGCTGCTGTTGCTGCTGATTGCTGCTGCTGCTGCTTGCTGCTGCTGCTGGTTCTTGCTGCTGCTGCTGCTGCTGCTGCTTGCTGCTACGGCTGCTGCTGCTTGCTCCTGCTGCTGCTGCTTGCTGCTGCTGGTGCTTGCTGCTTGCTGCTGCTGCTTGATGCTGCTGCTGCTTGCTGCTGCTGCTGCTTTCTGCAGCTGCTGCTTGCTGCTGATGCTGCTGCTTGCTGCTGCTGCAGGTGCTTGCTGCTGCTGCTGCTGCTTGCTGCTGCTGCTACTGCCTGCTGCTGCTGCTGCGGCTGCTTGCTGCTGCTGCAGGTGCTTGCTGCTGCTGCTGCTGCTTGCTGCTGCTGCTACTGCCTGCTGCTGCAGCTGCTGCTTGCTGCTGCAGCTGCTGCTTGCCGCTGCAGCTGCTGCTTGCTGCTGCTGCTGCTTCCTGCTGCTGCTGCTGCTGCTTGCTGCTGCTGCTGCCGCTGCTTGCTGCTGTTGCTGCTGCTTGCTGCTGCTGCTGGTTCTTGCTGCTGCTGCTGCTGCTGCTGCTGCTTGCTGCTACGGCTGCTGCTGCTTGCTCCTGCTGCTCCTGCTGCTTGCTGCTGCTGGTGCTTGCTGCTTGCTGCTGCTGCTGCTTGATGCTGCTGCTGCTTGCTGCTGCTGCTGCTTTCTGCAGCTGCTGCTTGCTGCTGATGCTGCTGCTTGCTGCTGCTGCAGGTGCTTGCTGCTGCTGCTGCTGCTGCTTGCTGCTGCTGCTACTGCCTGCTGCTGCTGCTGCGGCTGCTTGCTTCTGCTGCTGCTTGCTGCTGCTGCTCCTTGCTGCTGCTGCTGATGCAGCTTGCTGCTGCAACTGCTGCTGCTTTCTGCAGCTGCTGCTTGCTGCTGCTGCTACTGCATGCTGCTGCTTGCTGCTGCTGCTCCTTGCTGCTTCTGCTTGCTGCTGCAACTACTGCTGCTGCTTGCTGCGGCTGCTGCTGCATGCTGCTGCTGCTGCTGCATGCTGCTGCTGCTGCTGCTTGCTGCTGCTGCTTGCTGCTGCTGCTGCTTGCTGCTGCTGCTACTGCTTGCTGCTGCTGCTACTGCTAGCTGCTGCTGCTTGCTGCTGCTGCTCCTTGCTTCTACTGCTCCTTGCTGCTGCTGCTGCTTCTGCTGCTACTGCTTGCTGCTGCTGCTTGCTGCTGCTTCTTGCTGCTGCTGCTTCTTGCTGCTGCTGCTGCTGCTGCTTGCTGCTGCTGCGGCTGCTTGCTGCTGCTGCTGCTGCTGCTGCTTGCTGCTTCTGCTGCTGCTGCTTGCTGCTGCTGCTGCCGCTGCTTGCTGCTGTTGCTGCTGCTTGCTGCTGCTGCTGCTTGCTGCTGCTTCTTGCTGCTGCTGCTGCTGCTGCTCCTTGCTGCTGCTGCTGCTGCTGCTTGCTGCTGTGGCTGCTGCTGCTTGCTCCTGCTGCTTCTGCTGGTGTATGCTGCTTGCTGCTGCTGCTGCTGCTGGTGCATGCTGCTGCTGCTGCTGCTGCTTGCTGCTGTTGCTGCTGCTGCTGCTTGCAGCTGCTGCTTGCTGCTGTGGCTGCTGCTGCTTGCTCCTGCGGCTGCTGCTGCTTGCTGCTGCTGGTGCTTGCCGCTTGCTGCTGCTCCTGCTGCATGCTGCTGCTGCTGCTTGCTGCTGCTGCTCTCTGCTGCGGCTGCTGCTGCTTGCTGCTGCTTGCTGCTCCTGCTGCTGCTTGCTGCTGCTGCTGCTGCTTGCTGCTGCTGCTTGCTGCTGCTGCTGCTTCTTGCTGCTGCTGCTGCTGCTGCTTGATGCTGCTGCTGCTGCTTTCTGCAGCTGCTGCTTGCTGCTGCTGCTTGCTCCTGCTGCTGCTGCTGCTTGCTGCTTGCTGCTGCTGCTGCTGCTGCTGCTGCTCGTGCATGCTGCTTCTGCTGCTGCTGCTTGCTGCTGCTGCTGCTTCTTGCTGCTGCTGCTTCTTGCTGCTGCTGCTTGCTGTTGCTGATGCTTGCAGCTGCTGCTTGCTGATGCTGCTGCTTGCTGCTGCTTGCTGCTGCTGCTTGCTGTTGCTGCTTGCTGCTGCTGCTGCTTGCTGCTGCTGCTGCTGCTGCTGCTTGCTGCTCCTGCTGCATGCTGCTGCTGCTGCTTGCTGCTGCTTGCTGCTGCTGCTGCTTGCTGCTGCTGCTTGCTGCTGCTGCTCTCTGCTGCGGCTGCTGCTGCTTGCTGCTGCTGCTGCTGCTTGCTGCTGCTGCTTCTTGCTGCCGCTGCTGCTTGATGCTGCTGCTGCTGCTTGCTGCTGCTGCTTGCTGCTGCTGCTTTCTGCAGCTGCTGCTTGCTGCTGCTTGCTGCTGCTGCTGCTGCTTCTTGCCGCTGCTGCTTCCTGCTGCTGCTGCTGCTTGCTGCTTCTGCTGCTGCTGCTGCTTGCTGCTGCTGCTGCCGCTGCTTGCTGCTGTTGCTGCTGCTTGCTGCTGCTGCTGCTGCTTCTTGCTGCTGCGGCTGCTGCTGCTTGCTCCTGCTGCTGCTGCTGCTGCTGCTGGTGCTTGCTGCTTGCTGCTGCTGCTGCTGCTGCTGCTCGTGCATGCTGCTGCTGCTGCTGCTTCTTGCAGCTGCGGCTGCTGCTGCTTGCTCCTGCTGCTGCTGCTGCTGCTGGTGCTTGCTGCTTGCTGCTGCTGCTGCTGCTCGTGCATGCTGCTGCTGCCTGCTGCTTCTTGCTGCTGCTGCTGCTTCTTGCTGCTGCTGCTTGCTGTTGCTGATTCTTGCTGCTGCTGCTTGCTGATGCTGCTGCTTGCTGCTGCTGCTGCTGCTGCTTGCTGCTGCTGCTTGCTGTTGCTGCTTGCTGCTGCTGCTTGCTGCTACTGCTTGCTGCTGCTGCTGCTGCTTGCTGCTCCTGCTGCATGCTGCTGCTGCTGCTTGCTGCTGCTGCTGCTGCTTGCTGCTGCTGCTTGCTGCTGCTGCTCTCTGCTGCGGCTGCTGCTGCTTGCTGCTGCTTGCTGCTGCTGCTGCTTGCTGCTGCTGCTGCTGCTTGCTGCTGCTGCTTGATGCTGCTGCTGCTGCTTGCTGCTGCTGCTTTCTGCAGCTGCTGCTTGCTGCTCATGCTGCTGCTTGCTGCTGCTGCTGCTGCTGCTGCTTGGTGCTGCTGCTGCTTGCTGCTGCTGCTGCTACTGCTTGCTGCTGCTGCTGCTGCTGCTTGTTTCTGCTGCTGCTTGCTGCTGCTGCTCCTTGCTGCTGCTGCTTGCTGCTGCAACTGCTGCTGCTGCTTGCTGCTGCTGCTGCTGCAGCTGCTGCTGCTTGCTTCTGCTGCTGCTTGCTGCTGCTGCTCCTTGCTGCTGCTGCTGCTTGCTGCTGCTGCTGCTGCTGCTGCTTGCTGCTGCTTGCTGCTGCTTGCTGCTGGTGCTGCTGCTTGCTGCTTGCTGCTGCTGCTTGCTGCTGCTCCTGCTGCTGCTGCTTGCTGCTGCTCCTGCTGCTTTCTGCTGCTGCTGCTTGCTTCTGCTCCTGCTCCTGCTCCTGCTGTTGCTGCTGCTGCTTGCTGCTGCTGCTGCTTGCTGCTGTTTGCTGTTGTTGCTGCTGCTTGCTGCTGCTGCTGCTGGTTGCTGCTGCTGCTTGCTGCTTGCTGCTGCTGCTTGCTGCTGCTGCTGCTGCTGCTGCTTGCTGCGGCTGCAGCTGCTGCTGCTGCTTGCTGCTGCTGCAGCTGCTGCTTGCTGCTGCAGCTGCTGCTTGCTGCTGCAGCTGCTGCTTGCTGCTGCTGCTGCTGCTGCTGCTTGCTGCTGCTGCTGCTTCCTGCTGCTGCTTGCTGCTTCTGCTGCTGCTGCTGCTTGCTGCTGCTGCTGTTGCTGCTTGCTGCTGTTGCTGCTGCTTACTGCTGCTGCTGCTTGCAGCTGCTGCTGGTTCTTGCTGCTGCTGCTGCTGCTTGCTGCTACGGCTGCTGCTGCTTGCTACTACTGCTAGCTGCTGCTGCTGCTTGCTGCACCTGCTGCATGCTGCTGCTGCTGCTTGCTGCTGTGGCTGCTTGCTGCTGCTGCTTGCTGCTCCTGCTGCTGCTTGCTGCTGCTGCTTGCTGCTGCTGCTGCTTGCTCCTGCTGCTGCTGCTGCTTCTTGCTGCTGCTGCTGCTTGATGCTGCTGTTGCTTGATGCTGCTGCTGCTTGCTGCTGCTGCTGCTTTCTGCAGCTGCTGCTTGCTGCTGATGCTGCTGCTTGCTGCTGCTGCAGGTGCTTGCTGCTGCTGCTTGCTGCTGCTGCTGCTTGCTGCTGATGCTACTGCCTGCTGCTGCTGCTGCGGCTGCTTGCTTCTGCTGCTGCTTGCTGCTGCTGCTCCTTGCTGCTGCTGCTGATGCAGCTTGCTGCTGCAACTGCTGCTGCTGCAGCTGCTGCTTGCTGCTGCTGCTTGCTGCTCCTGCAGCTACTTGCTGCTGCTGCTGGTTCTTGCTGCTGCTGCTGCTGCTTGATGCTGCTGCTTTCTGCAGCTGCTGCTTGCTGCTGCTGCAACTGCATGCTGCTGCTTGCTGCTGCTGCTCCTTGCTGCTTCTGCTTGCTGCTGCAACTACTGCTGCTGCTTGCTGCTGCTGCTGCTGCATGCTGCTGCTGCTGCTGCTTGCTGCTGCTGCTTGCTGCTGCTGCTGCTTGCTGCTGCTGCTGCTTGCTGCTGCTGCTACTGCTTGCTGCTGCTGCTACTGCTAGCTGCTGCTGCTTGCTGCTGCTGCTCCTTGCTGCTACTGCTCCTTGCTGCTGCTGCTGCTTCTGCTGCTACTGCTTGCTGCTGCTGCTTGCTGCTGCTTCTTGCTGCTGCTGCTGCTGCTGCTGCTTGCTGCTGCTGCGGCTGCTTGCTGCTGCTGCTGCTTGCTGCTGCTGCTTGCTGCGGCTTGCTGCTGCTTGCTGCTGCTGCTGCTGCTTGCTGCTGCTCCTGCTCCTGCTCCTGCTCCTGCTGCTGCTGCTGCTTGCTGCTTCTGCTTCTTGCTGCTGCTGCTGCTGCTTGCTGCGGCTGCTTGCTGCTGCTGCTGCTTGCTGCTGCTGCTTGCTGCTGCTTGCTGCTGCTTGCTGCTGCTGCTGCTGCTTGCTGCTGCACCTGCTCCTGCTCCTGCTGCTGCTGCTGCTTGCTGCTTCTGCTTCTTGCTGCTGCTGCTGCTGCTTGCTGCTGTTTGCTGCTGTTGCTGCTGCTTGCTGCTGCTTGCTGCTTGCTGCTGCTGCTGCTTGCTGCTTGCTGCTGCTGCTGGTTGCTGCTGCTGCTGCTGCTGGTGCTTGCTGCTGTTGCTGCTGCTTGCTGCTTGCTGCTGCTTGCTGCTGCTGCTTGCTGCTGATGCTGCGGCGTGCTGCTCCTGCTGCTGCTTGCTGCTGCTGCTGCTGCTGCTTGTTGCTGCTGCTGCTTGCTGCTTGTTGCTGCTGCTGCTTGCTGCTACTGCTGCTGCTGCTGCTGCTTGCTGCTTCTTGCTGCTGCTGCTTGCTGCTGCTGCTGCTGCTTGCTGCTGCTGCTTGCTGCTTGCTGCTTGCTGCTGCTGCTTGCTGCTGTTGCTGCTGCTTGCTGCTGCTGCTGCTGCTGCTTGCTGCTGCTTCTTGCTGCTGCTGCTGCTGCTGCTGCTGCTTGCTGCTGCTGCTGCTGCTGCTTGCTGCTGCGGCTGCTGCTGCTTGCTGCTGCTGCTGCTGCTTGCTGCTGCCGCTTGCTGCTGCTGCTGCTGCTTCCTGCTGCTGCTGCTGCTGCTTGCTGCTTCTGCTGCTGCTGCTGCTTGCTGCTGCTGCTGCCGCTGCTTGCTGCTGTTGCTGCTGCTTGCTGCTGCTGCTGCTGCTGCTGCTTGCTGCTGCTTCTTGCTGCTGCTGCTGCTGCTGCTTGCTGCTGCTGCTGCTGCTGCTGCTGCTGCTTGCTGCTGCGGCTGCTGCTGCTTGCTCCTGCTGCTGCTGCTGCTTGCTGCTGGTGCTTGCTGCTTGCTGCTGCTGCTGCTGCTGCTGGTGCATGCTGCTGCTGCTGCTGCTGCTGCTGCTGCTTGCTGCTGCTGCTTGCTGCTGTTGCTGCTGCTGCTGCTTGCAGCTGCTGCTGCTTCTTGCTGCCGCTGCTTGCTGCTGCTGCTGCTGCTTGCTGCTACTGCTTGCTGCTGCTGCTGCTTGCTGCTCCTGCTGCATGCTGCTGCTGCTGCTTGCTGCTGCTGCTCTCTGCTGCGGCTGCTGCTGCTTGCTGCTGCTTGCTGCTCCTGCTGCTGCTTGCTGCTGCTGCTGCTTGCTGCTGCTGCTGCTTCTTGCTGCTGCTGCTGCTTGATGCTGCTGCTGCTGCTGCTTTCTGCAGCTGCTGCTTGCTGCTGATGCTGCTGCTGCTGCTTGCTGCTGCTGATGCTTGCTGCTGCTGCCGCTTGCTGCTACTGCTTGCTGCTGCTGCTGCTTGCTGCTCCTGCTGCATGCTGCTGCTGCTGCTTGCTGCTCCTGCTGCATGCTGCTGCTGCTGCTTGCTGCTGCTGCTCTCTGCGGCGGCTGCTGCTGCTTGCTGCTGCTTGCTGCTCCTGCTGCTGCTTGCTGCTGCTGCTGCTTGCTGCTGCTGCTGCTGCTTGCTGCTGCTGCTGCTTGCTGCTGCTGCTGCTTCTTGCTGCTGCTACTGCTGATTGCTGCTGCTGCTGCTGCTGCTTGCTGCTGTTGCTGCTGCTGCTGCTTGCAGCTGCTGCTGCTTCTTGCTGCTGCTGCTTGCTGCTGCTGCTTGCTGCTGCTGCTGCTAATGCTGCTTGCTGCTGCTTGCTGCTCCTGCTGCTGCTTGCTGCTGCTGCTGCTTGCTGCTGCTGCTGCTTCTTGCTGCTGCTGCTGCTGCTTGATGCTGCTGCTGCTGCTGCTTTCTGCAGCTGCTGCTTGCTGCTGATGCTGCTGCTGCTGCTTGCTTCTGCTTGCTGCTGCTGATGCTTGCTGCTGCTGCTTGCTGCTGCTGCTTGCTGCTGCTGCCGCTTGCTGCTACTGCTTGCTGCTGCTGCTGCTTGCTGCTCCTGCTGCATGCTGCTGCTGCTGCTTGCTGCTGCTGCTTGCTGCTGCTGCTCTCTGCTGCGGCTGCTGCTGCTTGCTGCTGCTTGCTGCTGCTGCTGCTTGCTGCTGCTTCTGCTGCTGCTGCTGCTGCTGCCGCTGCTTGCTGCTGTTGCTGCTGCTTGCTGCTGCTGCTGCTGCTTGCTGCTGCTGCTGCTTGCTGCTGCTGCTGCTGCTTGCTGCTGCTGCTTGCTGCTGCTGCTGCTTGCTGCTGCTGCTACTGCTTGCTGCTGCTGCTACTGCTAGCTGCTGCTGCTTGCTGCTGCTGCTCCTTGCTGCTACTGCTCCTTGCTGCTGCTGCTGCTTCTGCTGCTACTGCTTGCTGCTGCTGCTTGCTGCTGCTTCTTGCTGCTGCTGCTTCTTGCTGCTGCTGCTGCTGCTGCTTGCTGCTGCTGCTGCTGCATGCTGCTGCTGCTGCTGCTTGCTGCTGCTGCTTGCTGCTGCTGCTGCTTGCTGCTGCTGCTGCTTGCTGCTGCTGCTACTGCTTGCTGCTGCTGCTACTGCTAGCTGCTGCTGCTTGCTGCTGCTGCTCCTTGCTGCTACTGCTCCTTGCTGCTGCTGCTGCTTCTGCTGCTACTGCTTGCTGCTGCTGCTTGCTGCTGCTTCTTGCTGCTGCTGCTTCTTGCTGCTGCTGCTGCTGCTGCTGCTTGCTGCTGCTGCGGCTGCTTGCTGCTGCTGCTGCTTGCTGCTGCTGCTTGCTGCGGCTTGCTGCTGCTTGCTGCTGCTGCTGCTGCTTGCTGCTGCTCCTGCTCCTGCTCCTGCTCCTGCTGCTGCTGCTGCTTGCTGCTTCTGCTTCTTGCTGCTGCTGCTGCTGCTTGCTGCGGCTGCTTGCTGCTGCTGCTGCTTGCTGCTGCTGCTTGCTGCTGCTTGCTGCTGCTTGCTGCTGCTGCTGCTGCTTGCTGCTGCACCTGCTCCTGCTCCTGCTGCTGCTGCTGCTTGCTGCTTCTGCTTCTTGCTGCTGCTGCTGCTGCTTGCTGCTGTTTGCTGCTGTTGCTGCTGCTTGCTGCTGCTTGCTGCTTGCTGCTGCTGCTGCTTGCTGCTTGCTGCTGCTGCTGGTTGCTGCTGCTGCTGCTGCTGGTGCTTGCTGCTGTTGCTGCTGCTTGCTGCTGCTGCTTGCTGCTGATGCTGCGGCGTGCTGCTCCTGCTGCTGCTTGCTGCTGCTGCTGCTGCTGCTTGTTGCTGCTGCTGCTTGCTGCTTGTTGCTGCTGCTGCTTGCTGCTACTGCTGCTGCTGCTGCTGCTTGCTGCTTCTTGCTGCTGCTGCTTGCTGCTGCTGCTGCTGCTTGCTGCTGCTGCTTGCTGCTTGCTGCTTGCTGCTGCTGCTTGCTGCTGTTGCTGCTGCTTGCTGCTGCTGCTGCTGCTGCTTGCTGCTGCTTCTTGCTGCTGCTGCTGCTGCTGCTGCTGCTTGCTGCTGCTGCTGCTGCTGCTTGCTGCTGCGGCTGCTGCTGCTTGCTGCTGCTGCTGCTGCTTGCTGCTGCCGCTTGCTGCTGCTGCTGCTGCTTCCTGCTGCTGCTGCTGCTGCTTGCTGCTTCTGCTGCTGCTGCTGCTTGCTGCTGCTGCTGCCGCTGCTTGCTGCTGTTGCTGCTGCTTGCTGCTGCTGCTGCTGCTGCTGCTTGCTGCTGCTTCTTGCTGCTGCTGCTGCTGCTGCTTGCTGCTGCTGCTGCTGCTGCTGCTGCTTGCTGCTGCGGCTGCTGCTGCTTGCTCCTGCTGCTGCTGCTGCTTGCTGCTGGTGCTTGCTGCTTGCTGCTGCTGCTGCTGCTGCTGGTGCATGCTGCTGCTGCTGCTGCTGCTGCTGCTGCTTGCTGCTGCTGCTTGCTGCTGTTGCTGCTGCTGCTGCTTGCAGCTGCTGCTGCTTCTTGCTGCCGCTGCTTGCTGCTGCTGCTGCTGCTTGCTGCTACTGCTTGCTGCTGCTGCTGCTTGCTGCTCCTGCTGCATGCTGCTGCTGCTGCTTGCTGCTGCTGCTCTCTGCTGCGGCTGCTGCTGCTTGCTGCTGCTTGCTGCTCCTGCTGCTGCTTGCTGCTGCTGCTGCTTGCTGCTGCTGCTGCTTCTTGCTGCTGCTGCTGCTTGATGCTGCTGCTGCTGCTGCTGCTTTCTGCAGCTGCTGCTTGCTGCTGATGCTGCTGCTGCTGCTTGCTGCTGCTGATGCTTGCTGCTGCTGCCGCTTGCTGCTACTGCTTGCTGCTGCTGCTGCTTGCTGCTCCTGCTGCATGCTGCTGCTGCTGCTTGCTGCTCCTGCTGCATGCTGCTGCTGCTGCTTGCTGCTGCTGCTCTCTGCGGCGGCTGCTGCTGCTTGCTGCTGCTTGCTGCTCCTGCTGCTGCTTGCTGCTGCTGCTGCTTGCTGCTGCTGCTGCTGCTTGCTGCTGCTGCTGCTTGCTGCTGCTGCTGCTTCTTGCTGCTGCTACTGCTGATTGCTGCTGCTGCTGCTGCTGCTTGCTGCTGTTGCTGCTGCTGCTGCTTGCAGCTGCTGCTGCTTCTTGCTGCTGCTGCTTGCTGCTGCTGCTTGCTGCTGCTGCTGCTAATGCTGCTTGCTGCTGCTTGCTGCTCCTGCTGCTGCTTGCTGCTGCTGCTGCTTGCTGCTGCTGCTGCTTCTTGCTGCTGCTGCTGCTGCTGCTTGATGCTGCTGCTGCTGCTGCTTTCTGCAGCTGCTGCTTGCTGCTGATGCTGCTGCTGCTGCTTGCTTCTGCTTGCTGCTGCTGATGCTTGCTGCTGCTGCTTGCTGCTGCTGCTTGCTGCTGCTGCCGCTTGCTGCTACTGCTTGCTGCTGCTGCTGCTTGCTGCTCCTGCTGCATGCTGCTGCTGCTGCTTGCTGCTGCTGCTTGCTGCTGCTGCTCTCTGCTGCGGCTGCTGCTGCTTGCTGCTGCTTGCTGCTGCTGCTGCTTGCTGCTGCTTCTGCTGCTGCTGCTGCTGCTGCCGCTGCTTGCTGCTGTTGCTGCTGCTTGCTGCTGCTGCTGCTGCTTGCTGCTGCTGCTGCTTGCTGCTGCTGCTGCTGCTTGCTGCTGCTGCTTGCTGCTGCTGCTGCTTGCTGCTGCTGCTACTGCTTGCTGCTGCTGCTACTGCTAGCTGCTGCTGCTTGCTGCTGCTGCTCCTTGCTGCTACTGCTCCTTGCTGCTGCTGCTGCTTCTGCTGCTACTGCTTGCTGCTGCTGCTTGCTGCTGCTTCTTGCTGCTGCTGCTTCTTGCTGCTGCTGCTGCTGCTGCTTGCTGCTGCTGCGGCTGCTTGCTGCTGCTGCTGCTTGCTGCTGCTGCTGCTGCTTGCTGCTGCTCCTGCTCCTGCTCCTGCTGCTGCTGCTGCTTGCTGCTTCTGCTTCTTGCTGCTGCTGCTGCTGCTGCTTGCTGCTGTTTGCTGCTGTGGCTGCTGCTTGCTGCTGCTTGCTGCTGCTTGCTGCTGCTTGCTGCTTGCTGCTTGCTGCTGCTGCTGGTTGCTGCTGCTGCTGCTTGCTGCGGCTGCTTGCTGCTTGCTGCTGCTTGCTGCTGCTTGCTGCTGCTGCTGCTGCTGCTTGCTGCTGCTCCTGCTCCTGCTCCTGCTGCTGCTGCTGCTTGCTGCTGCTTGCTGCTTCTGCTTCTTGCTGCTGCTGCTGCTGCTGCTTGCTGCTGTTTGCTGCTGTTGCTGCTGCTTGCTGCTGCTTGCTGCTTGCTGCTGCTGCTGCTTGCTGCTTGCTGCTGCTGCTGGTTGCTGCTGCTGCTGCTGGTGCTTGCTGCTGTTGCTGCTGCTTGCTGCTTGCTGGTGCTTGCTGCTGCTGCTTGCTGCTGATGCTGCGGCGTGCTGCTCCTGCTGCTGCTTGCTGCTGCTGCTGCTGCTGCTGCTGCTGCTGCTTGTTGCTGCTGCTGCTTGCTGCTTGTTGCTGCTGCTGCTTGCTGCTACTGCTGCTGCTGCTGCTGCTTGCTGCTTCTTGCTGCTGCTGCTTGCTGCTGCTGCTGCTTGCTGCTGCTGCTTGCTGCTTGCTGCTTGCTGCTGCTGCTTGCTGCTGTTGCTGCTGCTTGCTGCTGCTGCTGCTGCTGCTGCTTGATGCTGCTTCTTGCTGCTGCTGCTGCTGCTGCTTGCTGCTGCTGCTGCTGCTGCTGCTTGCTGCTGCGGCTGCTGCTGCTTGCTGCTGCTGCTGCTGCTGCTTGCTGCTGCCGCTTGCTGCTGCTGCTGCTGCTGCTTCCTGCTGCTGCTGCTGGTGCTGCTTGCTGCTTCTGCTGCTGCTGCTGCTTGCTGCTGCTGCTGCCGCTGCTTGCTGCTGTTGCTGCTGCTTGCTGCTGCTGCTGCTGCTGCTGCTGCTGCTTGCTGCTGCTTCTTGCTGCTGCTGCTGCTGCTGCTGCTGCTGCTGCTGCTGCTTGCTGCTGCTGCTGCTGCTGCTTGCTGCTGCGGCTGCTGCTGCTTGCTCCTGCTGCTGCTGCTGCTGCTTGCTGCTGGTGCTTGCTGCTTGCTGCTGCTGCTGCTGCTGGTGCATGCTGCTGCTGCTGCTGCTGCTGCTGCTGCTGCTGCTTGCTGCTGCTGCTTGCTGCTGTTGCTGCTGCTGCTGCTTCTTGCTGCCGCTGCTTGCTGCTGCTGCTGCTGCTTGCTGCTACTGCTTGCTGCTGCTGCTGCTTGCTGCTCCTGCTGCATGCTGCTGCTGCTGCTTGCTGCTGCTGCTCTCTGCTGCGGCTGCTGCTGCTTGCTGCTGCTTGCTGCTCCTGCTGCTGCTTGCTGTTTCTGCTGCTTGCTGCTGCTGCTGCTTCTTGCTGCTGCTGCTGCTTGATGCTGCTGCTGCTGCTGCTTTCTGCAGCTGCTGCTTGCTGCTGATGCTGCTGCTGCTGCTTGCTGCTGCTGATGCTTGCTGCTGCTGATGCTTGCTGCTGCTGCCGCTTGCTGCTACTGCTTGCTGCTGCTGCTGCTTGCTGCTCCTGCTGCATGCTGCTGCTGCTGCTTGCTGCTGCTGCTCTCTGCGGCGGCTGCTGCTGCTTGCTGCTGCTTGCTGCTCCTGCTGCTGCTTGCTGCTGCTGCTGCTTGCTGCTGCTGCTGCTGCTTGCTGCTGCTGCTGCTTGCTGCTGCTGCTGCTTCTTGCTGCTGCTACTGCTGATTGCTGCTGCTGCTGCTGCTGCTTGCTGCTGTTGCTGCTGCTGCTGCTTGCAGCTGCTGCTGCTTCTTGCTGCTGCTGCTTGCTGCTGCTGCTTGCTGCTGCTGCTGCTAATGCTGCTTGCTGCTGCTTGCTGCTCCTGCTGCTGCTTGCTGCTGCTGCTGCTTGCTGCTGCTGCTGCTTCTTGCTGCTGCTGCTGCTGCTGCTGCTTGATGCTGCTGCTGCTGCTGCTTTCTGCAGCTGCTGCTTGCTGCTGATGCTGCTGCTGCTGCTTGCTTCTGCTTGCTGCTGCTGATGCTTGCTGCTGCTGATGCTTGCTGCTGCTGCTTGCTGCTGCTGCTTGCTGCTGCTGCCGCTTGCTGCTACTGCTTGCTGCTGCTGCTGCTTGCTGCTCCTGCTGCATGCTGCCGCTGCTGCTTGCTGCTGCTGCTTGCTGCTGCTTGCTGCTGCTGCTGCTTGCTGCTGCTGCTGCTTGCTGCTGCTTCTGCTGCTGCTGCTGCTGCTGCCGCTGCTTGCTGCTGTTGCTGCTGCTTGCTGCTGCTGCTGCTGCTTGCTGCTGCTGCTGCTTGCTGCTGCTGCTGCTGCTTGCTGCTGCTGCTTGCTGCTGGTGCTGCTTGCTGCTGCTGCTACTGCTTGCTGCTGCTGCTACTGCTAGCTGCTGCTGCTTGCTGCTGCTGCTCCTTGCTGCTACTGCTCCTTGCTGCTGCTGCTGCTTCTGCTGCTACTGCTTGCTGCTGCTGCTTGCTGCTGCTTCTTGCTGCTGCTGCTTCTTGCTGCTGCTGCTGCTGCTGCTGCTGCTTGCTGCTGCTGCGGCTGCTTGCTGCTGCTGCTGCTTGCTGCTGCTGCTGCTGCTTGCTGCTGCTCCTGCTCCTGCTCCTGCTGCTGCTGCTGCTTGCTGCTTCTGCTTCTTGCTGCTGCTGCTGCTGCTTGCTGCTGTTTGCTGCTGTGACTGCTGCTTGCTGCTGCTTGCTGCTGCTTGCTGCTTGCTGCTGCTGCTGCTTGCTGCTTGCTGCTGCTGCTGGTTGCTGCTGCTGCTGCTGCTGGTGCTTGCTGCTGTTGCTGCTGCTTGCTGCTTGCTGCTGCTGCTGCTGCTGCTTGCTGCTGCTGCTTGCTGCTGCTGCTTGCTGCTGATACTGCGGCGTGCTGCTCCTGCTGCTGCTTGCTGCTGCTGCTGCTGCTTGTTGCTGCTGCTGCTTGCTGCTTGTTGCTGCTGCTGCTTGCTGCTACTGCTGCTGCTGCTGCTGCTTGCTGCTTCTTGCTGCTGCTGCTTGCTGCTGCTGCTGCTGCTGCTTGCTGCTGCTGCTGCTGCTGCTGCTTGCTGCTGCTGCTTGCTGCTTGCTGCTTGCTGCTGCTGCTTGCTGCTGTTGCTGCTGCTTGCTGCTGCTGCTGCTTGCTGCTGCTTCTTGCTGCTGCTGCTGCTGCTGCTGCTTGCTGCTGCTGCTGCTGCTTGCTGCTGCGGCTGCTGCTGCTTGCTCCTGCTGCTGCTGCTTGCTGCTGCTGCTGCTGCTTGCTGCTGCCGCTTGCTGCTGCTGCTGCTGCTGCTTCCTGCTGCTGCTGCTGCTGCTGCTGCTGCTTGCTGCTTCTGCTGCTGCTGCTGCTTGCTGCTGCTGCTGCCGCTGCTTGCTGCTGTTGCTGCTGCTTGCTGCTGCTGCTGCTGCTGCTTGCTGCTGCTTCTTGCTGCTGCTGCTGCTGCTTGCTGCTGCTGCTGCTGCTTGCTGCTGCGGCTCCTGCTGCTTGCTCCTGCTGCTGCTGCTGCTTGCTGCTGGTGCTTGCTGCTTGCTGCTGCTGCTGTTGCTGGTGCATGCTGCTGCTTGCTGCTGCTGCTTGCTGCTGTTGCTGCTGCTGCTGCTTGCAGCTGCTGCTGCTGCTTGCTGCTGCTGCTGCTTGCTGCTACTGCTTGCTGCTGCTGCTGCTTGCTGCTCCTGCTGCATGCTGCTGCTGCTGCTTGCTGCTGCTGCTCTCTGCTGCGGCTGCTGCTGCTTGCTGCTGCTTGCTGCTCCTGCTGCTGCTTGCTGCTGCTGCTGCTTGCTGCCGCTGCTGCTTCTTGCTGCTGCTGCTGCTGCTTGATGCTGCTGCTGCTGCTGCTTTCTGCAGCTGCTGCTTGCTGCTGATGCTGCTGCTGCTGCTTGCTGCTGCTGATGCTTGCTGCTGCTGATGCTTGCTGCTGCTGCTGCTTGCTGATGCTGCTGCTTGCTGCTGCTGCTTGCTGCTGCTGCCGCTTGCTGCTACTGCTTGCTGCTGCTTGCTGCTCCTGCTGCATGCTGCTGCTGCTGCTTGCTGCTGCTGCTCTCTGCGGCGGCTGCTGCTGCTTGCTGCTGCTTGCTGCTCCTGCTGCTGCTTGCTGCTGCTGCTGCTTGCTGCTGCTGCTGCTGCTGCTTGCTGCTGCTGCTGCTTGCTGCTGCTGCTGCTTCTTGCTGCTGCTACTGCTGATTGCTGCTGCTGCTGCTGCTTGCTGCTGTTGCTGCTGCTGCTTCTTGCTGCTGCTGCTTGCTGCTGCTGCTGCTTGCTGCTGCTGCTGCTAATGCTGCTTGCTGCTGCTTGCTGCTCCTGCTGCTGCTTGCTGCTGCTGCTGCTTGCTGCTGCTGCTGCTTCTTGCTGCTGCTGCTGCTGCTGCTGCTACTGCTGCTGCTGCTGCTTGATGCTGCTGCTGCTGCTGCTTTCTGCAGCTGCTGCATGCTGCTGATGCTGCTGCTGCTGCTTGCTGCTGCTTGCTGCTGCTGATGCTTGCTGCTGCTGATGCTTGCTGCTGCTGCTTGCTGCTGCTGCTTGCTGCTGCTGCCGCTTGCTGCTACTGCTTGCTGCTGCTGCTGCTTGCTGCTCCTGCTGCTGCTTGCTGCTGCTGCTTGCTGCTGCTGCTCTCTGCTGCGGCTGCTGCTGCTTGCTGCTGCTTGCTGCTGCTGCTGCTTGCTGCTGCTGCTGCTGCTTGCTGCTGCTTCTGCTGCTGCTGCTGCTGCTGCCGCTGCTTGCTGCTGTTGCTGCTGCTTGCTGCTGCTGCTGCTTCTTGCTGCTGCTGCTGCTTGCTGCTTGCTGCTGCTGCTGCTGCTGCAGCTGCTGCTGCTGCTGCAGCTGCTGCTGCTGCTGGTGCATGCTGCTGCTGCTGCTGCTGATTGCTGCTGCCGCTGCTGATTGCTGCTGCTGCTGCTTGCTGCTGTTGCTGCTGCTGCTGCTTGCAGCTGCTGCTGCTTCTTGCTGCTGCTGCTTCTTGCTGCTGCTGCTTGCTGCTGCTGCTTGCTGCTGCTGATGCTTGCTGCTGCTGCTGCTTGCTGATGCTGCTGCTTGCTGCTGCTGCTCTCTGCTGCGGCTGCTGCTGCTTGCTGCTGCTTGCTGCTGCTTGCTGCTGGTGCTGCTTGCTGCTGCTGCTGCTTGCTGCTGCTGCTTCTTGCTGCTGCTACTGCTGATTGCTGCTGCTGCTTGCTGCTGTTGCTGCTGCTGCTGCTGTTGCTGCTGCTGCTGCTTGCAGCTGCTGCTGCTTCTTGCTGCTGCTGCTTGCTGCTGCTGCTTGCTGCTGCTGATGCTTGCTGCTGCTTGCTGCTGCTGCTTGCTGATGCTGCTGCTTGCTGCTGCTGCTCTCTGCTGCGGCTGCTGCTGCTTGCTGCTGCTTGCTGCTGCTTGCTGCTGCTGCTGCTTGCTGCTGCTGCGGCTTGCTGCTGCTGCTTCTTGCTGCTGCTACTGCTGATTGCTGCTGCTGCTTGCTGCTGTTGCTGCTGCTGCTGCTTGCAGGTGCTGCTGCTTCTTGCTGCTGCTGCTTGCTGCTGCTGTTGCTTGCTGCTGCTGCTGCTTGCTACTACTGCTTGCTGCTGCTGCTGCTTGCTGCATGCTGCTGCTGCTTGCTGCTGTGGCTGCTTGCTGCTGCTGCTTGCTGCTGTGGCTGCTGCTGCTTGCTGCTCCTGCTGCTGCTTGCTGCTGCTTGCTGCTGCTGCTTGCTGCTGCTGCTGCTGCTGCTTCTTGCTGCTGCTGCTGCTTGATGCTGCTGCTGCTGCTTGCTGCTGCTGCTGCTTTCTGCAGCTGCTGCTTGCTGCTGATGCTGCTGCTTGCTGCTGCTGCAGGTGCTTGCTGCTGCTGCTTGCTGCTGCTGCTGCTGCTTGCGTCTGCTGCTGCTGCTTGCTGCTCGTGCTGCATGCTGCTGCTGCTGCTTGCTGCTGCTGCTTGCTGCTGCTGCTTGCTGCTGCTGCTCTCTGCTGCGGCTGCTGCTGCTTGCTGCTGCTGCTTCTTGCTGCTGCTGCTGCTTGATGCTGCTGCTGCTGCTTGCTGCTGCTGCTTTCTGCAGCTGCTGCTTGCTGCTCATGCTGCTGCTTGCTGCTGCTGCTGCTGCTGCTGCTGCTGCTGCTTGGTGCTGCTGCTGCTTGCTGCTGCTGCTGCTGCTTGCTGCTGCTGCTGCTGCTTGCTGCTGCTTGCTGCTTGCTGCTGCAACTGCTGCTGCTGCTTGCTGCTGCTGCTGCAGCTGCTGCTGCTGCTTGCTTCTGCTGCTGCTTGCTGCTGCTGCTCCTTGCTGCTGCTGCTTGCTGCTGCTGCTGCTGCTTGCTGCTGCTTGCTGCTGCTTGCTGCTGCAGCTGCTGCTTGCTGCTGGTGCTGCTGCTTGCTGCTGGTGCTGCTTGCTGCTGCTGCTTGCTGCTGCTCCTGCTGCTGCTGCTTGCTGCTGCTTTCTGCTGCTGCTGCTTGCTTCTGCTCCTGCTCCTGCTCCTGCTGTTGCTGCTGCTGCTTGCTGCTGCTGCTGCTGCTTGCTGCTGTTTGCTGCTGTTGCTGCTGCTTGCTGCTGCTGCTGCTGGTTGCTGCTGCTGCTTGATGCTTGCTGCTGCTGCATGCTGCTGCTGCTGCTTGCTGCTGCTGCTGCTGCTGCTGCTTGCTGCTGCTGCAGCTGCTGCTGCTGCTTGCTGCTGCTGCAGCTGCTGCTTGCTGCTGCAGCTGCTGCTGCTTGCTGCTGCAGCTGCTGCTTGCTGCTGCTGCTGCTTCCTGCTGCTGCTGCTGCTGCTGCTTGCTGCTTCTGCTGCTGCTGCTGCCGCTGCTTGCTGCTGTTGCTGCTGCTTGCTGCTGCTGCTGCTGCTTGCTGCTGCTGCTGGTTCTTGCTGCTGCTGCTGCTGCTTGCTCCTGCTGCTCCTGCTGCTTGCTGCTGCTGGTGCTTGCTGCTTGCTGCTGCTGCTGCTTGCTGCAGCTGATGCTGCTGCTGCTTCCTGCTGCTGCTGCTGCTTGCTGCTGCCGCTTGCTGCTGCTGCTGCTTGCTGCTGCTGCTGCTGCTTACTGCTGCTGCTGCAGCTGCTTGCTGCTTCTGCTGCTGCTGCTGCTGCTGCCGCTGCTTGCTGCTGCTGCTGCTTGCTGCTGCTGCTGCTTCTTGCTGCTGCTGCTGCTTGCTGCTGCTGCTGCTGCTGCTGCTTGCTGCTGCTGCTGCTTGCTGCTTGCTGCTGCTGCTGCTGCTGCTTGCTGCTGCTGCTGCTGATTGCTGCTGCTGCTGCTGATTGCTGCTGCTGCAGCTGCTTGCTGCTGTTGCTGCTGCTGCTGCTGCTTGCAGCTGCTGCTGCTTCTTGCTGCTGCTGCTTGCTGCTGCTGCTTGCTGCTGCTGATGCTTGCTGCTGCTGCTGCTTGCTGATGCTGCTGCTTGCTGCTGCTGCTGCTTGCTGCTGCTGTTGCTTGCTGCTGCTGCTGCTTGCTACTAATGCTTGCTGCTGCTGCTGCTTGCTGCACCTGCTGCATGCTGCTGCTGCTGCTTGCTGCTGCTTGCTGCTGTGGCTGCTTGCTGCTGCTGCTTGCTGCTGTGGCTGCTGCTGCTTGCTGCTGCTGCTGCTGCTTGCTGCTCCTGCTGCTGCTTGCTGCTGCTGCTTGCTGCTGCTGCTGCTTGCTGCTGCTGCTTGCTGCTTGCTGCTGCTGCTGGTTGCTGCTGCTGCTGCTGCTGGTGCTTGCTGCTGTTGCTGCTGCTTGCTACTTGCTGCTGCTGCTGCTGCTGCTTGCTGCTGCTGCTTGCTGCTGCTGCTTGCTGCTGATGCTGCGGCGTGCTGCTCCTGCTGCTGCTTGCTGCTGCTGCTGCTTGCTGCTGCTGCTGCTGCTTGCTGCTGCTGCTGCTTGCTGCTGCTGCTTGCTGCTTGCTGCTTGCTGCTGCTGCTTGCTGCTGTTGCTGCTGCTTGCTGCTGCTGCTGCTGCTGCTGCTTGCTGCTGCTTCTTGCTGCTGCTGCTGCTGCTTGCTGCTGTTGCTGCTGCTGCTGCTGCTTGCAGCTGCTGCTGCTTCTTGCTGCCGCTGCTTGCTGCTGCTGCTGCTGCTTGCTGCTGCTGCTGCTTGCTGCTGATGCTGCTGCTTGCTGCTGCTGCAGGTGCTTGCTGCTGCTGCTTGCTGCTGCTGCTGCTTGCTGCTGCTGCTACTGCTTGCTGCTGCTGCTGCGGCTGCTTGCTTCTGCTGCTGCTTGCTGCTGCTGCTCCTTTCTGCTGCTGCTTGCTGCTGCTGCTGCAGCTTGCTGCTGCAACTGCTGCTGCTGCAGCTGCTGCTTGCTGCTGCTGCTTGCTGCTCCTGCAGCTACTTGCTGCTGCTGGTGGTTCTTGCTGCTGCTGCTGCTGCTTGATGCTGCTGCTTTCTGCAGCTGCTGCTTGCTGCTGCTGCTACTGCATGCTGCTGCTTGCTGCTGCTGCGCCTTGCTGCTGCTGCTTGCTGCTGCTTGCTGCTGCTGCTGCATGCTGCTGCTGCTGCTTGCTGCTGTTGCTGCTTGCTGCTGCTGCTACTGCTTGCTGCTGCTGCTACTGCTAGCTCCTGCTGCTTGCTGCTGCTGCTCCTTGCTGCTACTGCTCCTTGCTGCTGCTGCTGCTGCTTCTTGCTGCTGCTTCTTGCTGCTGCTGCTTCTTGCTGCTGCTGCTCCTTGCTGCTGCTGCTGCTGCTGCTGCTTGCTGCTGCTGCGGCTGCTTGCTGCTGCTGCTGCTGCTTGCTGCTGCTGCTTGCTGCTGTTGCTGCTGCTTGTTGCTGCTGCTGCTGCTTGCTGCTGCTCCTGCTCCTGCTGCTGCTGCTGCTTGCTGCTTCTGCTTCTTGCTGCTGCTGCTGCTTGCTGCTGTTTGCTGCTGTTGCTGCTGCTTGCTGCTGCTTGCTGCTGCTTGCTGCTTGCTGCTGCTGCTGCTGCTTGCTGCTTGCTGCTGCTGCTTGCTGCTTGCTGCTGCTGCTGGTTGCTGCTGCTGCTGCTGCTGCTGGTGCTTGCTGCTGTTGCTGCTGCTTGCTGCTTGCTGCTGCTGCTGCTGCTTGCTGCTGCTGCTTGCTGCTGATGCTGCGGCGTGCTGCTCCTGCTGCTGCTTGCTGCTGCTGCTGCTTGCTGCTGCTGCTGCTTGCTGCTGCTGCTTGCTGCTTGCTGCTTGCTGCTGCTGCTTGCTGCTGTTGCTGCTGCTTGCTGCTGCTGCTGCTGCTGCTGCTGCTTGCTGCTGCTTCTTGCTGCTGCTGCTGCTGCTGCTGCTTGCTGCTGTTGCTGCTGCTGCTGCTTGCAGCTGCTGCTGCTTCTTGCTGCCGCTGCTTGCTGCTGCTGCTGCTGCTTGCTGCTGCTGCTGCTTGCTGCTACTGCTTGCTGCTGCTGCTGCTTGCTGCTCCTGCTGCATGCTGCTGCTGCTGCTTGCTGCTGCTGCTCTCTGCTGCGGCTGCTGCTGCTTGCTGCTGCTTGCTGCTCCTGCTGCTGCTTGCTGCTGCTGCTGCTTCTTGCTGCTGCTGCTGCTTGATGCTGCTGCTGCTGCTGCTTTCTGCAGCTGCTGCTTGCTGCTGATGTTGCTGCTGCTGCTGCTTGCTGCTGCTGATGCTTGCTGCTGCTGCTGCTAATGCTGCTTGCTGCTGCTTGCTGCTCCTGCTGCTGCTTGCTGCTGCTGCTGCTTGCTGCTGCTGCTGCTGCTTGATGCTGCTGCTGCTTGCTGCTGATGCTGCTGCTGCTGCTTGCTGCTGCTTGCTGCTGCTGATGCTTGCTGCTGCTGATGCTTGCTGCTGCTGCTTGCTGCTGCTGCCGCTTGCTGCTACTGCTTGCTGCTGCTGCTGCTTGCTGCTCCTGCTGCTGCTTGCTGCTGCTGCTCTCTGCTGCGGCTGCTGCTGCGTGCTGCTGCTTGCTGCTGCTGCTGCTGCTTGCTGCTGCTTCTGCTGCTGCTGCTGCTGCCGCTGCTTGCTGCTGTTGCTGCTGCTTGCTGCTGCTGCTGCTTCTTGCTGCTGCTGCTTGCTGCTGCTGCTGCTTGCTGCTTGCTGCTGCTGCTGCTGCTGCTGGTGCATGCTGCTGCTGCTGCTGCTGATTGCTGCTGCTGCTGCTGCTGCTGCTGCTTGCTGCTGTTGCTGCTGCTGCTTGCAGCTGCTGCTGCTTCTTGCTGCTGCTGCTTGCTGCTGCTGCTTGCTGCTGCTGATGCTTGCTGCTGCTGCTGCTTGCTGATGCTGCTGCTTGCTGCTGCTGCTCTCTGCTGCGGCTGCTGCTGCTTGCTGCTGCTTGCTGCTGCTTGCTGCTGCTGCTGCTTGCTGCTGCTGCTGCTTGCTGCTGCTGCTGCTTGCTGCTGCTGCTGCTTGCTGCTGCTGCTTCTTGCTGCTGCTACTGCTGATTGCTGCTGCTGCTTGCTGCTGTTGCTGCTGCTGCTGCTTGCAGCTGCTGCTGCTTCTTGCTGCTGCTGCTTGCTGCTGCTGTTGCTTGCTGCTGCTGCTGCTTGCTACTACTGCTTGCTGCTGCTGCTGCTTGCTGCACCTGCTGCATGCTGCTGCTGCTTGCTGCTGCTGCTGCTTGCTGCTGTGGCTGCTTGCTGCTGCTGCTTGCTGCTGTGGCTGCTGCTGCTTGCTGCTCCTGCTGCTGCTTGCTGCTGCTGCTTGCTGCTGCTGCTGCTGCTGCTTGCTGCTGCTGCTGCTGCTGCTTCTTGCTGCTGCTGCTGCTTGATGCTGCTGCTGCTGCTTGATGCTGCTGCTGCTGCTTGCTGCTGCTGCTGCTTTCTGCAGCTGCTGCTTGCTGCTGATGCTGCTGCTTGCTGCTGCTGCTTGCTGCTGCTGCTGCTGCTTGCTGCTGCTGCTGCTGCTGCTGCTTGCTGCTCGTGCTGCATGCTGCTGCTGCTGCTTGCTGCTGCTGCTTGCTGCTGCTGCTCTCTGCTGCGGCTGCTGCTGCTTGCTGCTGCTGCTGCTTGCTGCTGCTGCTTCTTGCTGCTGCTGCTGCTGCTTGATGCTGCTGCTGCTGCTTGCTGCTGCTGCTTTCTGCAGCTGCTGCTTGCTGCTCATGCTGCTGCTTGCTGCTGCTGCTGCTGCTGCTGCTGCTTGGTGCTGCTGCTGCTTGCTGCTGCTGCTTGCTGCTGCTGCTGCTTGCTGCTGCTTGCTGCTTGCTGCTGCAACTGCTGCTGCTGCTTGCTGCTGCTGCTGCTGCTGCAGCTGCTGCTGCTGCTTGCTTCTGCTGCTGCTTGCTGCTGCTGCTGCTTGCTTCTGCTGCTGCTTGCTGCTGCTGCTCCTTGCTGCTGCTGCTGCTTGCTGCTGCTGCTGCTGCTTGCTGCTGCTTGCTGCTGCTTGCTGCTGCAGCTGCTGCTTGCTGCTGGTGCTGCTGCTTGCTGCTGGTGCTGCTTGCTGCTGCTGCTTGCTGCTGCTCCTGCTGCTGCTGCTTGCTGCTGCTGCTGCTGCTTGCTGCTGTTTGCTGCTGTTGCTGCTGCTTGCTGCTGCTGCTGCTGGTTGCTGCTGCTGCTTGCTGCTTGCTGCTGCTGCATGCTGCTGCTGCTGCTTGCTGCTGCTGCTGCTGCTGCTTGCTGCTGCTGCAGCTGCTGCTGCTGCTTGCTGCTGCTGCAGCTGCTGCTGCTGCTTGCTGCTGCTGCAGCTGCTGCTTGCTGCTGCAGCTGCTGCTTGCTGCTGCTGCTGCTTGCTGCTGCTGCTGCTTCCTGCTGCTGCTGCTTGCTGCTTCTGCTGCTGCTGCTGCTGCTTGCTGCTGCTGCTGTAGCTGCTTGCTGCTGTTGCTGCTGCTTGCTGCTGCTGCTGCTGCTTGCTGCTGCTGCTGGTTCTTGCTGCTGCTGCTGCTGCTTGCTGCTACGGCTGCTGCTGCTTGCTCCTGCTGCTCCTGCTGCTTGCTGCTGCTGGTGCTTGCTGCTTGCTGCAGCTGATGCTGCTGCTGCTTCCTGCTGCTGCTGCTGCTTGCTGCTGCCGCTTGCTGCTGCTGCTGCTTGCTGCTGCTGCAGCTGCTTGCTGCTTCTGCTGCTGCTGCTGCTGCCGCTGCTTGCTGCTGCTGCTGCTGCTTGCTGCTGCTGCTGCTTCTTGCTGCTGCTGCTGCTTGCTGCTGCTGCTGCTGCTTGCTGCTGCTGCTGCTTGCTGCTTGCTGCTGCTGCTGCTGCTGCTGGTGCATGCTGCTGCTGCTGCTGCTTGCTGCTGCTGCTGCTGCTGCTGCTGATTGCTGCTGCTGCTGCTGATTGCTGCTGCTGCTGCTGCTTGCTGCTGTTGCTGCTGCTGCTGCTTGCAGCTGCTGCTGCTTCTTGCTGCTGCTGCTTGCTGCTGCTGCTTGCTGCTGCTGATGCTTGCTGCTGCTGCTGCTTGCTGATGCTGCTGCTTGCTGCTGCTGCTGCTTGCTGCTGCTATTGCTTGCTGCTGCTGCTGCTTGCTACTACTGCTTGCTGCTGCTGCTGCTTGCTGCACCTGCTGCATGCTGCTGCTGCTGCTTGCTGCTGCTGCTGCTGCTTGCTGCTGTGGCTGCTTGCTGCTGCTGCTTGCTGCTGTGGCTGCTGCTGCTTGCTGCTGCTGCTGCTGCTTGCTGCTCCTGCTGCTGCTTGCTGCTGCTGCTTGCTGCTGCTGCTGCTTGCTCCTGCTGCTGCTGCTGCTTCTTGCTGCTGCTGCTGCTTGATGCTGCTGCTGCTTTCTGCAGCTGCTGCTTGCTGCTGATGCTGCTGCTTGCTGCTGCTGCAGGTGCTTGCTGCTGCTGCTTGCTGCTGCTGCTACTGCTTGCTGCTGCTGCTGCGGCTGCTTGCTTCTGCTGCTGCTTGCTGCTGCTGCTCCTTTCTGCTGCTGCTTGCTGCTGCTGCTGCAGCTTGCTGCTGCAACTGCTGCTGCTGCAGCTGCTGCTTGCTGCTGCTGCTTGCTGCTCCTGCAGCTACTTGCTGCTGCTGCTGCTTGCTGCTGTTTGCTGCTGTTGCTGCTGCTTGCTGCTGCTAGCTGCTTGCTGCTGCTGCTGCTTGCTGCTTGCTGCTGCTGCTTGCTGCTTGCTGCTGCTGCTGGTTGCTGCTGCTGCTGCTGCTGGTGCTTGCTGCTGTTGCTGCTGCTTGCTGCTTGCTGCTGCTGCTGCTGCTTGCTGCTGCTGCTTGCTGCTGATGCTGCGGCGTGCTGCTCCTGCTGCTGCTTGCTGCTGCTGCTGCTGCTGCTTGCTGCTGCTGCTGCTTGCTGCTGCTGCTGCTTGCTGCTGCTTGCTGCTTGCTGCTGCTGCTTGCTGCTGTTGCTGCTGCTTGCTGCTGCTGCTGCTGCTGCTTGCTGCTGCTTCTTGCTGCTGCTGCTGCTGCTGCTGCTGCTTGCTGCTGTTGCTGCTGCTGCTGCTTGCAGCTGCTGCTGCTTCTTGCTGCCGCTGCTTGCTGCTGCTGCTGCTGCTTGCTGCTGCTGCTGCTGCTTGCTGCTACTGCTTGCTGCTGCTGCTGCTTGCTGCTCCTGCTGCATGCTGCTGCTGCTGCTTGCTGCTGCTGCTCTGTGCTGCGGCTGCTGCTGCTTGCTGCTGCTTGCTGCTCCTGCTGCTGCTTGCTGCTGCTGCTTGCTGCTGCTGCTGCTTCTTGCTGCTGCTGCTGCTTGATGCTGCTGCTGCTGCTGCTTTCTGCAGCTGCTGCTTGCTGCTGATGTTGCTGCTGCTGCTGCTGATGCTTGCTGCTGCTGATGCTTGCTGCTGCTGCTGCTGCTTGCTGCTGCTTGCTGCTGCTTGCTGCTGCAGCTGCTGCTTGCTGCTGGTGCTGCTGCTTGCTGCTGGTGCTGCTTGCTGCTGCTGCTTGCTGCTGCTCCTGCTGCTGCTGCTTGCTGCTGCTGCTGCTGCTTTCTGCTGCTGCTGCTGCTTGCTTCTGCTCCTGCTCCTGCTCCTGCTGTTGCTGCTGCTGCTTGCTGCTGTTTGCTGCTGTTGCTGCTGCTTGCTGCTGCTGCTGCTGGTTGCTGCTGCTGCATGCTGCTGCTGCTGCTTGCTGCTGCTGCTGCTGCTGCTGCTGCTTGCTGCAGCTGCAGCTGCTGCTGCTGCTTGCTGCTGCTGCAGCTGCTGCTTGCTGCTGCAGCTGCTGCTGCTTGCTGCTGCTGCTGCTGCTTGCTGCTGCTGCTGGTTCTTGCTGCTGCTGCTGCTTGCTGCTACGGCTGCTGCTGCTTGCTCCTGCTGCTCCTGCTGCTTGCTGCTGCTGGTGCTTGCTGCTTGCTGCTGCTGCTTGCTGCAGCTGATGCTGCTGCTGCTTCCTGCTGCTGCTGCTGCTTGCTGCTGCCGCTTGCTGCTGCTGCTGCTTGCTGCTGCTGCTGCTGCTTACTGCTGCTGCTGCAGCTGCTTGCTGCTTCTGCTGCTGCTGCTGCTGCCGCTGCTTGCTGCTGTTGCTGCTGCTTGCTGCTGCTGCTGCTTCTTGCTGCTGCTGCTGCTTGCTGCTGCTGCTGCTGCTTGCTGCTGCTGCTGCTTGCTGCTTGCTGCTGCTGCTGCTGCTGGTGCATGCTGCTGCTGCTGCTGTTTGCTGCTGCTGCTGCTGATTGCTGCTGCTGCTGCTGATTGCTGCTGCTGCTGCTTGCTGCTGTTGCTGCTGCTGCTGCTTGCAGCTGCTGCTGCTTCTTGCTGCTGCTGCTTGCTGCTGCTGCTTGCTGCTGCTGATGCTGCTGCTGCTGCTTGCTGATGCTGCTGCTTGCTGCTGCTGCTGCTTGCTGCTGCTGTTGCTTGCTGCTGCTGCTGCTTGCTACTACTGCTTGCTGCTGCTGCTGCTTGCTGCACCTGCTGCATGCTGCTGCTGCTGCTTGCTGCTGCTGCTGCTGCTTGCTGCTGTGGCTGCTTGCTGCTGCTGCTTGCTGCTGTGGCTGCTGCTGCTTGCTGCTGCTGCTGCTGCTTGCTGCTCCTGCTGCTGCTTGCTGCTGCTGCTTGCTGCTGCTGCTTGCTCCTGCTGCTGCTGCTGCTTCTTGCTGCTGCTGCTGCTTGATGCTGCTGCTGCTTTCTGCAGCTGCTGCTTGCTGCTGATGCTGCTGCTTGCTGCTGCTGCAGGTGCTTGCTGCTGCTGCTTGCTGCTGCTGCTGCTTGCTGCTGCTGCTACTGCTTGCTGCTGCTGCTGCGGCTGCTTGCTTCTGCTGCTGCTTGCTGCTGCTGCTCCTTTCTGCTGCTGCTTGCTGCTGCTGCTGCAGCTGCTGCTTGCTGCTGCTGCTTGCTGCGCCTGCAGCTACTTGCTGCTGCTGGTGGTTCTTGCTGCTGCTGCTGCTGCTTGATGCTGCTGCTTTCTGCAGCTGCTGCTTGCTGCTGCTGCTACTGCATGCTGCTGCTTGCTGCTGCTGCTCCTTGCTGCTGCTGCTTGCTGCTGCTTGCTGCTGCTGCTGCATGCTGCTGCTGCTGCTGCTTGCTGCTGCTGCTGCTTGCTGCTGCTGCTGCTTGCTGCTGCTGCTGCTTGCTGCTGCTGCTACTGCTTGCTGCTGCTGCTACTGCTAGCTCCTGCTGCTTGCTGCTGCTGCTCCTTGCTGCCACTGCTCCTTGCTGCTGCTGCTGCTGCTGCTTGCTGCTGCTGCGGCAACTGCTGCTGCTGCGGCTGCTTGCTGCTGCTGCTTGCTGCTGCTGCTTGCTGCTGCTGCTTGCTGCTGCTTGCTGCTGCTTGCTGCTGCTGCTGCTGCTTGCTGCTGCTCCTGCTCCTGCTGCTGCTGCTGCTTGCTGTTTGCTGCTGTTGCTGCTGCTTGCTGCTGCTTGCTGCTGCTTGCTGCTTGCTGCTGCTGCTGCTGCTGCTTGCTGCTTGCTGCTGCTGCTTGCTGCTTGCTGCTGCTGCTGCTGCTTGCTGCTTGCTGCTGCTGCTTGCTGCTTGCTGCTGCTGCTGGTTGCTGCTGCTGCTGCTGCTTGCTGCTGTTGCTGCTGCTTGCTGCTTGCTGCTGCTGCTGCTGCTGCTTGCTGCTGCTGCTTGCTGCTGATGCTGCGGCGTGCTGCTCCTGCTGCAGCTTGCTGCTGCTGCTGCTGCTGCTGCTTGTTGCTGCTGCTGCTGCTGCTTGCTGCTACTGCTGCTGCTGCTGCTGCTTGCTGCTGCTTGCTGCTGCTGCTTGCTGCTGCTGCTGCTTGCTGCTGCTGCTGCTTGCTGCTGCTGCTGCTGCTTGCTGCTGCTGCTGCTTGCTGCTGCTGCTGCTGCTGCTGCTTGCTGCTTGCTGCTTGCTGCTGCTGCTGCTGCTGCTTGCTGCTTGCTGCTGCTGCTTGCTGCTGTTGCTGCTGCTTGCTGCTGCTGCTGCTGCTGCTTGCTGCTGCGGCTGCTGCTGCTTGCTGCTGCTGCTGCTGCTTGCTGCTGCCGCTTGCTGCTGCTGCTGCTGCTTCCTGCTGCTGCTGCTGCTGCTTGCTGATTCTGCTGCTGCTGCTGCTTGCTGCTGCTGCCGCTGCTTGCTGCTGTTGCTGCTGCTTGCTGCTGCTGCTGCTGCTTGCTGCTGCTTCTTGCTGCTGCTGCTGCTGCTGCTTGCTGCTGCTGCTGCTGCTGCTTGCTGCTGCGGCTGCTGCGGCTTGCTCCTGCTGCTGCTGCTGCTTGCTGCTGCTGGTGCTTGCTGCTTGCTGCTGCTGCTGCTGCTGCTGGTGCATGCTGCTGCTGCTGCTGCTTGCTGCTGCTGCTGCTGATTGCTGCTGCTGCTGCTTGCTGCTGTTGCTGCTGCTGCTGCTTGCAGCTGCGGCTGCTTCTTGCTGCCGCTGCTTGCTGCTGCTGCTGCTTGCTGCTGCTTGCTGCTGCTGCTGCTTGCTGCTACTGCTTGCTGCTGCTGCTGCTGCTTGCTGCTCCTGCTGCATGCTGCTGCTGCTGCTTGCTGCTGCTGCTCTCTGCTGCGGCTACTGCTGCTTGCTGCTGCTTGCTGCTCCTGCTGCTAGTTGCTGCTGCTGCTGCTTGCTGCTGCTGCTGCTGCTTGATGCTGCTGCTGCTGCTGCTTTCTGCAGCTGCTGCTTGCTGTTGATGCTGCTGCTGCTGCTTGCTGCTGCTGCTGATGCTTGCTGCTGCTGCTGCTTGCTGATGCTGCTGCTGCTTGCTGCTGCTGCTTGCTGCTGCTGCCGCTTGCTGCTACTGCTTGCTGCTGCTGCAGCTTGCTGCTCCTGCTGCATGCCGCTGCTGCTTGCTGCTGCTGCTTGCTGCTGCTGCTCTCTGCTGCGGCTGCTGCTGCTTGCTGCTGCTTGCTGCTGCTTGCTGCTCCTGCTGCTGCTTGCTGCTGCTGCTGCTTGCTGCTGCTGCTTGCTGCTGCTGCTGCTTGCTGCTGTTGCTGCTGCTTCTTGCTGCTGCTGCTTGCTGCTGCTGCTGCTTGCTGCTGCTGCTGCTTGCTGCTGCTTGCTGCTCCTGCTGCTGCTTGCTGCTGCTGCTGCTTGCTGCTGCTGCTGCTTCTTGCTGCTGCTGCTGCTGCTGCTGCTGCTGCTGCTTGATGCTGCTGCTGCTGCTTTCTGCAGCTGCTGCTTGCTTCTGATGCTGCTGCTGCTGCTGCTTGCTGCTGCTGCTGCTTGCTGCTGCTGATGCTTGCTGCTGCTGATGCTTGCTGCTGCTGCTGCTTGCTGATGCTGCTGCTTGCTGCTGCTGGTTGCTGCTGCTGCCGCTTGCTGCTACTGCCGCTTGCTGCTACTGCTTGCTGCTGCTGCTGCTTGCTGCTCCTGCTGCATGCTGCTGCTGCTGCTTGCTGCTGCTGCTTGCTGCTGCTGCTCTCTGCTGCGGCTGCTGCTGCTTGCTGCTGCTTGCTGCTGCTGCTGCTGCAGCTTGCTGCTGCAACTGCTGCTGCTGCTGCAGCTGCTGCTCTGCTTGCTGCTCCTGCAGCTACTTGCTGCTGCTGCTGGTTCTTGCTGCTGCTGCTTGATGCTGCTGCTTTCTGCAGCTGCTGCTTGCTGCTGCTGCTACTGCATGCTGCTGCTTGCTGCTGCTGCTCCTTGCTGCTGCTGCTTGCTGCTGCAACTGCTACTGCTGCTGCATGCTGCTGCTGCTGCTGCTGCAGCTGCTGCTGCTTGCTTCTGCTGCTGCTTGCTGCTGCTGCTCCTTGCTGCTGCTGCTGCTGCTGCTTGCTGCTGCTTGCTGCTGCTTGCTGCTGCAGCTGCTGCTTGCTGCTGGTGCTGCTGCTTGCTGCTGGTGCTGCTTGCTGCTGCTGCTTGCTGCTGCTCCTGCTGCTGCTGCTTGCTGCTGCTGCTGCTTTCTGCTGCTGCTGCTTGCTTCTGCTCCTGCTCCTGCTCCTGCTGTTGCTGCTGCTGCTTGCTGCTGCTGCTGCTGCTGCTTGCTGCTGTTTGCTGCTGTTGCTGCTGCTTGCTGCTGCTGCTGCTGGTTGCTGCTGCTTGCTGCTTGCTGCTGCTGCATGCTGCTGCTGCTGCTTGCTGCTGCTGCTGCTGCTTGCTGCTGCTGCAGCTGCTGCTGCTGCTTGCTGCTGCTGCAGCTGCTGCTTGCTGCTGCAGCTGCTGCTTGCTGCTGCTGCTGCTTGCTGCTGCTGCTGCTTGCTGCTGCTGCTGCTTCCTGCTGCTGCTGCTTGCTGCTTCTGCTGCTGCTGCTGCTTGCTGCTGCTGCTGCCGCTGCTTGCTGCTGTTGCTGCTGCTTGCTGCTGCTGCTGCTGCTTGCTGCTGCTGCTGGTTCTTGCTGCTGCTGCTGCTGCTTGCTGCTACGGCTGCTGCTGCTTGCTCCTGCTGCTCCTGCTGCTTGCTGCTGCTGGTGCTTGCTGCTTGCTGCTGCTGCTTGCTGCAGCTGATGCTGCTGCTGCTTCCTGCTGCTGCTGCTGCTTGCTGCTGCCGCTTGCTGCTGCTGCTGCTTGCTGCTGCTGCTGCTGCTTACTGCTGCTGCTGCAGCTGCTTGCTGCTTCTGCTGCTGCTGCTGCTGCTTCTTGCTGCTGCTGCTGCTTGCTGCTGCTGCTGCTGCTTGCTGCTTGCTGCTGCTGCTGCTGCTGGTGCATGCTGCTGCTGCTGCTGCTTGCTGCTGCTGCTGCTGATTGCTGCTGCTGCTGCTGCTGATTGCTGCTGCTGCTTGCTGCTGTTGCTGCTGCTGCTGCTGCTTGCAGCTGCTGCTGCTTCTTGCTGCTGCTGCTTGCTGCTGCTGATGCTTGCTGCTGCTGCTTGCTGATGCTGCTGCTTGCTGCTGCTGCTGCTTGCTGCTGCTGTTGCTTGCTGCTGCTGCTGCTTGCTACTACTGCTTGCTGCTGCTGCTGCTTGCTGCACCTGCTGCATGCTGCTGCTGCTGCTTGCTGCTGCTGCTGCTGCTTGCTGCTGTGGCTGCTTGCTGCTGCTGCTTGCTGCTGTGGCTGCTGCTGCTTGCTGCTGCTGCTGCTGCTGCTTGCTGCTCCTGCTTGCTGCTGCTGCTTGCTGCTGCTGCTTGCTCCTGCTGCTGCTTCTTGCTGCTGCTGCTGCTTAATGCTGCTGCTGCTTTCTGCAGCTGCTGCTTGCTGCTGATGCTGCTGCTTGCTGCTGCTGCAGGTGCTTGCTGCTGCTGCTTGCTGCTGCTGCTGCTTGCTGCTGCTACTGCTTGCTGCTGCTGCTGCGGCTGCTTGCTTCTGCTGCTGCTTGCTGCTGCTGCTCCTTGCTGCTGCTGCTTGCTGCTGCTTGCTGCTGCTGCTGCATGCTGCTGCTGCTGCTGCTTGCTGCTGCTGCTGCTTACTGCTGCTGCTGCTTGCTGCTGCTGCTGCTTGCTGCTGCTGCTACTGCTTGCTGCTGCTGCTACTGCTAGCTCCTGCTGCTTGCTGCTGCTGCTCCTTGCTGCTACTGCTCCTTGCTGCTGCTGCTGCTGCTGCTGCTGCTTGCTGCTGCTGCTGCAACTGCTGCTGCTGCGGCTGCTTGCTGCTGCTGCTTGCTGCTGCTGCTTGCTGCTGCTTGCTGCTGCTTGCTGCTGCTGCTGCTTGCTGCTGCTCCTGCTCCTGCTGCTGCTGCTGCTTGCTGCTTCTGCTTCTTGCTGCTGCTGCTGCTGCTTGCTGCTGTTTGCTGCTGTTGCTGCTGCTTGCTGCTGCTTGCTGCTGCTTGCTGCTTGCTGCTTGCTGCTGCTGCTGCTGCTGCTTGCTGCTTGCTGCTGCTGCTTGCTGCTTGCTGCTGCTGCTGGTTGCTGCTGCTGCTGCTGCTGCTGGTGCTTGCTGCTGTTGCTGCTGCTTGCTGCTTGCTTGCTGCTGCTGCTGCTTGCTGCTGCTGCTTGCTGGTGATGCTGCGGCGTGCTGCTCCTGCTGCAGCTTGCTGCTGCTGCTGCTGCTTGTTGCTGCTGCTGCTTGCTGCTACTGCTGCTGCTGCTTGCTGCTACTGCTGCTGCTGCTGCTTGCTGCTGCTTGCTGCTGCTGCTTGCTGCTGCTGCTGCTTGCTGCTGCTGCTGCTGCTTGCTGCTGCTGCTGCTTGCTGCTGCTGCTGCTGCTGCTTGCTGCTTGCTCCTTGCTGCTGCTGCTGCTGCTGCTGCTGCTGCTTGCTGCTTGCTGCTGCTGCTTGCTGCTGTTGCTGCTGCTTGCTGCTGTTGCTGCTGCTTGCTGCTGTTGCTGCTGCTTGCTGCTGCTGCTGCTGCTTGCTGCTGCTTCTTGCTGCTGCTGCTGCTTGCTGCTGCGGCTGCTGCTGCTTGCTCCTGCTGCTGCTGCTGCTTGCTGCTGCCGCTTGCTGCTGCTGCTGCTGCTTCCTGCTGCTGCTGCTGCTGCTTGCTGATTCTGCTGCTGCTGCTGCTTGCTGCTGCTGCCGCTGCTTGCTGCTGTTGCTGCTGCTTGCTGCTGCTGCTGCTTCTTGCTGCTGCTGCTGCTGCTGCTGCTTGCTGCTGCTGCTGCTGCTGCTGCTTGCTGCTGCGGCTGCTGCTGCTTGCTCCTGCTGCTGCTGCTGCTTGCTGCTGCTGGTGCTTGCTGCTTGCTGCTGCTGCTGCTGCTTGCTGCTGCTGCTGCTGCTGATTGCTGCTGCTGCTGCTTGCTGCTGTTGCTGCTGCTGCTGCTTGCAGCTGCTGCTGCTTCTTGCTGCCGCTGCTTGCTGCTGCTGCTGCTTGCTGCTGCTTGCTGCTTGCTGCTGCTGCTGCTTGCTGCTACTGCTTGCTGCTGCTGCTGCTGCTTGCTGGTCCTGCTGCATGCTGCTGCTGCTGCTTGCTGCTGCTGCTCTCTGCTGCGGCTGCTGCTGCTTGCTGCTGCTTGCTGCTCCTGCTGCTAGTTGCTGCTGCTGCTTGCTGCTGCTGCTGCTGCTTGCTGCTGCTGCTGCTGCTTGATGCTGCTGCTGCTGCTGCTTTCTGCAGCTGCTGCTTGCTGTTGATGCTGCTGCTGATGCTTGCTGCTGCTGCTTGCTGATGCTGCTGCTTGCTGCTGCTGCTTGCTGCTGCTGCCGCTTGCTGCTACTGCTTGCTGCTGCTGCTGCTTGCTGCTCCTGCTGCATGCTGCTGCTGCTGCTTGCTGCTGCTGCTTGCTGCTGCTGCTCTCTGCTGCGGCTGCTGCTGCTTGCTGCTGCTTGCTGCTGCTTGCTGCTCCTGCTGCTGCTTGCTGCTGCTGCTGCTTGCTGCTGCTGCTGCTTGCTGCTGCTGCTGCTGCTTGCTGCTGCTGCTGCTGCTTGCTGCTGCTGCTGCTTCTTGCTGCTGCTACTGCTGATTGCTGCTGCTGCTGCTGCTTGCTGCTGTTGCTGCTGCTTCTTGCTGCTGCTGCTTGCTGCTGCTGCTTGCTGCTGCTGCTGCTTGCTGCTGCTTGCTGCTCCTGCTGCTGCTTGCTGCTGCTGCTGCTGCTTGCTGCTGCTGCTGCTTGCTGCTGCTGCTGCTTCTTGCTGCTGCTGCTGCTGCTGCTGCTGCTTGATGCTGCTGCTGCTGCTTTCTGCAGCTGCTGCTTGCTTCTGATGCTGCTGCTGCTGCTGCTTGCTGCTGCTGCTGCTTGCTGCTGCTGATGCTTGCTGCTGCTGATGCTTGCTGCTGCTGCTTGCTGATGCTGCTGCTTGCTGCTGCTGCTTGCTGCTGCTGCCGCTTGCTGCTACTGCTTGCTGCTGCTGCTGCTTGCTGCTCCTGCTGCATGCTGCTGCTGCTTGCTGCTGCTGCTTGCTGCTGCTGCTCTCTGCTGCGGCTGCTGCTGCTTGCTGCTGCTTGCTGCTCCTGCTGCTGCTTGCTGCTGCTGCTGCTTGCTGCTGCTGCTGCTTCTTGCTGCTGCTTGCTGCTCCTGCTGCTGCTTGCTGCTGCTGCTTGCTGCTGCTGCTGCTTGCTGCTGCTGCTGCTTCTTGCTGCTGCTGCTGCTTGCTGCTGCTGCTGCTTGCTGCTGCTGCTGCTGCTTGCTTCTGCTGCTGCTGCTTGCTGCTGCTGCTTGCTGCTGCTGCCGCTTGCTGCTGCTGCTGCTTCCTGCTGCTGCTGCTGCTTGCTGATTCTGCTGCTGCTGCTGCTTGCTGCTGCTGCCGCTGCTTGCTGCTGTTGCTGCTGCTTGCTGCTGCTGCTGCTGCTTGCTGCTGCTTCTTGCTGCTGCTGCTGCTGCTGCTGCTGCTGCTTGCTGCTGCTGCTGCTGCTGCTTGCTGCTGCGGCTGCTGCTGCTTGCTCCTGCTGCTGCTGCTTGCTCCTGCTGCTGCTGCTTGCTGCTGCTGGTGCTTGTTGCTTGCTGCTGCTGCTGGTGCATGCTGCTGCTGCTGCTGCTTGCTGCTGTTGCTGCTGCTGCTGCTTGCAGCTGCTGCTGCTTCTTGCTGCCGCTGCTTGCTGCTGCTGCTGCTGCTTGCTGCTGCTTGCTGCTGCTGCTGCTTGCTGCTACTGCTTGCTGCTGCTGCTGCTTGCTGCTCCTGCTGCATGCTGCTGCTGCTGCTTGCTGCTGCTGCTCTCTGCTGCGGCTGCTGCTGCTTGCTGCTGCTTGCTGCTCCTGCTGCTAGTTGCTGCTGCTGCTTGCTGCTGCTGCTGCTTCTTGCTGCTGCTGCTGCTGCTTGATGCTGCTGCTGCTGCTTTCTGCAGCTGCTGCTTGCTGCTGATGCTGCTGCTGCTGCTTGCTGCTGCTGATGCTTGCTGCTGCTGATGCTTGCTGCTGCTGCTGCTTGCTGATGCTGCTGCTTGCTGCTGCTGCTTGCTGCTGCTGCCGCTTGCTGCTGCTGCCGCTTGCTGCTACTGCTTGCTGCTGCTGCTGCTTGCTGCTCCTGCTGCATGCTGCTGCTGCTTGCTGCTGCTGCTTGCTGCTGCTGCTCTCTGCTGCGGCTGCTGCTGCTTGCTGCTGCTTGCTGCTCCTGCTGCTTGCTGCTGCTGCTGCTTGCTGCTGCTGCTGCTTCTTGCTGCTGCTACTGCTGATTGCTGCTGCTGCTGCTTGCTGCTGTTGCTGCTGCTTCTTGCTGCTGCTGCTTGCTGCTGCTGCTGCTTGCTGCTGCTGCTTGCTGCTGCTTGCTGCTCCTGCTGCTGCTTGCTGCTGCTGCTGCTTCTTGCTGCTGCTGCTGCTGCTGCTGCTGCTGCTGCTGCTGCTGCTGCTGCTGCTTGATGCTGCTGCTGCTGCTTTCTGCAGCTGCTGCTTGCTTCTGATGCTGCTGCTGCTGCTGCTTGCTGCTGCTGCTGCTGCTGCTTGCTGCTGCTGATGCTTGCTGCTGCTGATGCTTGCTGCTGCTGCTGCTTGCTGATGCTGCTGCTTGCTGCTGCTGCTTGCTGCTACTGCTTGCTGCTGCTGCTGCTTGCTGCTCCTGCTGCATGCTGCTGCTGCTGCTTGCTGCTGCTGCTTGCTGCTGCTGCTCTCTGCTGCGGCTGCTGCTGCTTGCTGCTGCTTGCTGCTCCTGCTGCTGCTTGCTGCTGCTGCTGCTTGCTGCTGCTGCTGCTTCTTGCTGCTGCTTGCTGCTCCTGCTGCTGCTTGCTGCTGCTGCTTGCTGCTGCTGCTGCTTGCTGCTGCTGCTGCTTCTTGCTGCTGCTGCTTGATGCTGCTGCTGCTTGCTGCTGCTGCTGCTTTCTGCAGCTGCTGCTTGCTGCTGATGCTGCTGCTTGCTGCTGCTGCAGGTGCTTGCTGCTGCTGCTTGCTGCTGCTGTTGCTGCTTGCTGCTGCTGCTACTGCTTGCTGCTGCTGCTGCGGCTGCTTGCTTCTGCTGCTGCTTGCTGCTGCTGCTGCTTGCTGCTGCTGCTGCTGCAGCTTGCTGCTGCAACTGCTGCTGCTGCAGCTGCTGCTCTGCTTGCTGCTCCTGCAGCTACTTGCTGCTGCTGCTGGTTCTTGCTGCTGCTGCTTGATGCTGCTGCTTTCTGCAGCTGCTGCTTGCTGCTGCTGCTACTGCATGCTGCTGCTTGCTGCTGCTGCTCCTTGCTGCTTGCTGCTGCAACTGCTGCTGCTGCATGCTGCTGCTGCTGCTGCTTGCTGCTGCTGCTGCTTGCTGCTGCTGCTACTGCTTGCTGCTGCTACTGCTAGCTGCTTCTGCTTGCTGCTGCTGCTCCTTGCTGCTACTGCTCCTTGCTGCTGCTGCTGCTGCTGCTTCTGCTGCTGCTGCTGCTTGCTGCTGCTGCTGCAACTGCTGCTTGCTGCTGCTGCTTGCTGCTGCTTCTTGCTGCTGCTGCTTCTTGCTGCTGCTGCTGCTTGCTGCTGCTGCTGCTGCTGCTGCTGCTGCTTGCTGCTGCTGCGGCTGCTTGCTGCTGCTGCGGCTGCTTGCTGCTGCTGCTGCTTGCTGCTGCTGCTTGCTGCTGCTGGTTGCTGCTGCTTGCTGCTGCTGCTGCTTGCTGCTGCTCCTGCTCTTGCTCCTGCTGCTGCTGCTGCTTGCTGCTGCTGCTTCTTGCTGCTGCTGCTGCTGCTGCTGCTTGCTGCTGTTTGCTGCTGTTGCTGCTGCTTGCTGCTTGCTGCTGCTGCTGCTTGCTGCTTGCTGCTGCTGCTGGTTGCTGCTGCTGCTGTTGCTGCTGCTTGCTACTTGCTGCTGCTGCTGCTGCTTGCTGCTGATGCTGCGGCGTGCTGCTCCTGCTGCTGCTTGCTGCTGCTGCTGCTTGTTGCTGCTGCTGCTTGCTGCTACTGCTGCTGCTGCTTGCTGCTACTGCTGCTGCTTGCTGCTGCTTGCTGCTGCTGCTTGCTGCTGCTGCTGCTTGCTGCTGGTGCTGCTGCTTGCTGCCGCTGCTGCTTGCTGCTTGCTGCTTGCTGCTGCTGCTGCTTGCTGCTTGCTGCTGCTGCTTGCTGCTGTTGCTGCTGCTTGCTGCTGCTGCTGCTGCTGCTGCTGCTTGCTGCTGCTGCTTTCTGCTGCGGCTGCTGCTGCTTGCTCCTGCTGCTGCTGCTGCTTGCTGCTGCTGCTTGCTGCTGCCGCTTGCTGCTGCCGCTTGCTGCTGCTGCTGCTGCTTGCTGCTTCTGCTGCTGCTGCTGCTTGCTGCTGCTGCTGCCGCTGCTTGCTGCTGTTGCTGCTGCTTGCTGCTGCTGCTGCTGCTTGCTGCTGCTTCTTGCTGCTGCTGCTGCTGCTTGCTGCTGCTGCTGCTGCTGCTGCTTGCTGCTGCGGCTGCTGCTGCTTGCTCCTGCTGCTGCTGCTGCTTGCTGCTGCTGGTGCTGCTGATTGCTGCTGCTGCTTGCTGCTGTTGCTGCTGCTGCTGCTTGCAGCTGCTGCTGCTTCTTGCTGCCGTTGCTTGCTGCTGCTGCTGCTTGCTGCTGCTGCTTGCTGCTGCTGCTTGCTGCTGCTGCTGCTTGCTGCTACTGCTTGCTGCTGCTGCTGCTTGCTGCTCCTGCTGCATGCTGCTGCTGCTGCTTGCTGCAGCTGCTCTCTGCTGCGGCTGCTGCTGCTTGCTGCTGCTTGCTGCTCCTGCTGCTGCTTGCTGCTGCTGCTGCTTGTTGCTGCTGCTGCTTCTTGCTGCTGCTGCTGCTGCTTGATGCTGCTGCTGCTGCTTTCTGCAGCTGCTGCTTGCTGCTGATGCTGCTGCTGCTGCTGCTTGCTGCTGCTGATGCTTGCTGCTGCTGATGCATGCTTTTGCTGCTGCTTGCTGATGCTGCTGCTTGCTGCTGCTGCTTGCTGCTGCTGCCGCTTGCTGCTACTGCTTGCTGCTGCTGCTGCTTGCTGCTCCTGCTGCATGCTGCTGCTGCTGCTTGCTGCTGCTGCTCTCTGCTGCGGCTGCTGCTGCATGCTGCTGCTTGCTGCTCCTGCTGCTGCTTGCTGCTGCTGCTTGCTGCTGCTGCTGCTTCTTGCTGCTGCTACTGCTGATTGCTGCTGCTGCTGCTTGCTGCTGTTGCTGCTGCTGCTGCTTGCAGCTGCTGCTGCTTCTTGCTGCTGCTGCTTGCTGCTGCTGCTGCTTGCTGCTGCTGCTGCTGCTGCTGCTGCTTGTTGCTACTGCTTGCTGCTGCTGCTGCTTGCTGCTCCTGCTGCATGCTGCTGCTGCTGCTTGCTGCTGCTGCTGCTTGCTGCTGGTGCTGCTTGCTGCTCCTGCTGCTGCTTGCTGCTGCTGCTGCTTGCTGCTGCTGCTGCTTCTTGCTGCTGCTGCTGCTGCTGCTTGATGCTGCTGCTGCTGCTTTCTGCAGCTGCTGCTTGCTGCTGAAGCTGCTGCTTGCTGCTGCTGCAGGTGCTTGCTGCTGCTGCTTTCTGCTGCTGCTGCTGCTTGCTGCTGTTGCTGCTGCTTGCTGCTGCTGCTGCTGCTTGCTGCTGCTTCTTGCTGCTGCTGCTGCTGCTGCTGCTGCTTGCTGCTGCGGCTGCTGCTGCTTGCTCCTGCTGCTGCTGCTGCTTGCTGCTGCTGGTGCTTGCTGCTTGCTGCTGCTGCTGCTGCTGCTGGTGCATGCTGCTGCTGCTGCTGCTTGCTGCTGCTGCTGCTGATTGCTGCTGCTGCTTGCTGCTGTTGCTGCTGCTGCTGCTTGCAGCTGCTGCTGCTTCTTGCTGCCGCTGCTTGCTGCTGCTTGCTGCTGCTTGCTGCTGCTGCTGCTTGCTGCTGCTGCTGCTGCTTGCTGCTCCTGCTGCATGCTGCTGCTGCTGCTTGCTGCTGCTGCTCTCTGCTGCGGCTGCTGCTGCTGCTTGCTGCTGCTTGCTGCTGCTGCTGCTTGCTGCTGCGGCTGCTGCTGCTTGCTCCTGCTGCTGCTGCTGCTTGCTGCTGCTGGTGCTGCTGATTGCTGCTGCTGCTTGCTGCTGTTGCTGCTGCTGCTGCTTGCAGCTGCTGCTGCTGCTGCTTGCTGCTGCTGCTTGCTGCTGCTGCTTGCTGCTGCTGCTGCTTGCTGCTACTGCTTGCTGCTGCTGCTGCTTGCTGCTCCTGCTGCATGCTGCTGCTGCTGCTTGCTGCAGCTGCTGATGCATGCTGCTGCTGCTGCTTGCTGATGCTGCTGCTTGCTGCTGCTGCTTGCTGCTGCTGCCGCTTGCTGCTACTGCTTGCTGCTGCTGCTGCTTGCTGCTCCTGCTGCATGCTGCTGCTGCTGCTTGCTGCTGCTGCTCTCTGCTGCGGCTGCTGCTGCATGCTGCTGCTTGCTGCTCCTGCTGCTGCTTGCTGCTGCTGCTTGCTGCTGCTGCTGCTTCTTGCTGCTGCTACTGCTGATTGCTGCTGCTGCTGCTTGCTGCTGTTGCTGCTGCTGCTGCTTGCAGCTGATGCTGCTTCTTGCTGCTGCTGCTTGCTGCTGCTGCTGCTTGCTGCTGCTGCTGCTTGTTGCTACTGCTTGCTGCTGCTGCTGCTTGCTGCTCCTGCTGCATGCTGCTGCTGCTGCTTGCTGCTGCTGCTGCTTGCTGCTGGTGCTGCTTGCTGCTCCTGCTGCTGCTTGCTGCTGCTGCTGCTTGCTGCTGCTGCTGCTTCTTGCTGCTGCTGCTGCTGCTGCTTGATGCTGCTGCTGCTGCTTTCTGCAGCTGCTGCTTGCTGCTGAAGCTGCTGCTTGCTGCTGCTGCAGGTGCTTGCTGCTGCTGCTTTCTGCTGCTGCTGCTGCTTGCTGCTGTTGCTGCTGCTTGCTGCTGCTGCTGCTGCTTGCTGCTGCTTCTTGTCTGCTGCTGCTGCTTGCTGCTGCTTGCTGCTGCTGCTGCTTGCTGCTGCTGCTGCTGCTTGCTGCTCCTGCTGCATGCTGCTGCTGCTGCTTGCTGCTGCTGCTCTCTGCTGCGGCTGCTGCTGCTGCTTGCTGCTGCTTGCTGCTGCTGCTGCTTGCTGCTGCGGCTGCTGCTGCTTGCTCCTGCTGCTGCTGCTGCTTGCTGCTGCTGGTGCTGCTGATTGCTGCTGCTGCTTGCTGCTGTTGCTGCTGCTGCTGCTTGCAGCTGCTGCCGTTGCTTGCTGCTGCTGCTTGCTGCTGCTGCTTGCTGCTGCTGCTTGCTGCTGCTGCTGCTTGCTGCTACTGCTTGCTGCTGCTGCTGCTTGCTGCTCCTGCTGCATGCTGCTGCTGCTGCTTGCTGCAGCTGCTCTCTGCTGCGGCTGCTGCTGCTTGCTGCTGCTTGCTGCTCCTGCTGCTGCTTGCTGCTGCTGCTGCTTGTTGCTGCTGCTGCTTCTTGCTGCTGCTGCTGCTGCTTGATGCTGCTGCTGCTGCTTTCTGCAGCTGCTGCTTGCTCCTGCTGCTGCTGCTGCTTGCTGCTGCTGCTTGCTGCTGCCGCTTGCTGCTGCCGCTTGCTGCTGCTGCTGCTGCTTGCTGCTTCTGCTGCTGCTGCTGCTTGCTGCTGCTGCTGCCGCTGCTTGCTGCTGTTGCTGCTGCTTGCTGCTGCTTCTTGCTGCTGCTGCTGCTGCTTGCTGCTGCTGCTGCTGCTGCTGCTTGCTGCTGCGGCTGCTGCTGCTTGCTCCTGCTGCTGCTGCTGCTTGCTGCTGCTGGTGCTGCTGATTGCTGCTGCTGCTTGCTGCTGTTGCTGCTGCTGCTGCTTGCAGCTGCTGCTGCTTCTTGCTGCCGTTGCTTGCTGCTGCTGCTGCTTGCTGCTGCTGCTTGCTGCTGCTGCTTGCTGCTGCTGCTGCTTGCTGCTACTGCTTGCTGCTGCTGCTGCTTGCTGCTCCTGCTGCATGCTGCTGCTGCTGCTTGCTGCAGCTGCTCTCTGCTGCGGCTGCTGCTGCTTGCTGCTGCTTGCTGCTCCTGCTGCTGCTTGCTGCTGCTGCTGCTTGTTGCTGCTGCTGCTTCTTGCTGCTGCTGCTGCTGCTTGATGCTGCTGCTGCTGCTTTCTGCAGCTGCTGCTTGCTGCTGATGCTGCTGCTGCTGCTGCTTGCTGCTGCTGATGCTTGCTGCTGCTGATGCATGCTGCTGCTGCTGCTTGCTGATGCTGCTGCTTGCTGCTGCTGCTTGCTGCTGCTGCCGCTTGCTGCTACTGCTTGCTGCTGCTGCTGCTTGCTGCTCCTGCTGCATGCTGCTGCTGCTGCTTGCTGCTGCTGCTCTCTGCTGCGGCTGCTGCTGCATGCTGCTGCTTGCTGCTCCTGCTGCTGCTTGCTGCTGCTGCTTGCTGCTGCTGCTGCTTCTTGCTGCTGCTACTGCTGATTGCTGCTGCTGCTGCTTGCTGCTGTTGCTGCTGCTGCTGCTTGCAGCTGCTGCTGCTTCTTGCTGCTGCTGCTTGCTGCTGCTGCTGCTTGCTGCTGCTGCTGCTGCTGCTGCTTGTTGCTACTGCTTGCTGCTGCTGCTGCTTGCTGCTCCTGCTGCATGCTGCTGCTGCTGCTTGCTGCTGCTGCTGCTTGCTGCTGGTGCTGCTTGCTGCTCCTGCTGCTGCTTGCTGCTGCTGCTGCTTGCTGCTGCTGCTGCTTCTTGCTGCTGCTGCTGCTGCTGCTTGATGCTGCTGCTGCTGCTTTCTGCAGCTGCTGCTTGCTGCTGAAGCTGCTGCTTGCTGCTGCTGCAGGTGCTTGCTGCTGCTGCTTTCTGCTGCTGCTGCTGCTTGCTGCTGTTGCTGCTGCTTGCTGCTGCTGCTGCTGCTTGCTGCTGCTTCTTGCTGCTGCTGCTGCTGCTGCTGCTGCTTGCTGCTGCGGCTGCTGCTGCTTGCTCCTGCTGCTGCTGCTGCTTGCTGCTGCTGGTGCTTGCTGCTTGCTGCTGCTGCTGCTGCTGCTGGTGCATGCTGCTGCTGCTGCTGCTTGCTGCTGCTGCTGCTGATTGCTGCTGCTGCTTGCTGCTGTTGCTGCTGCTGCTGCTTGCAGCTGCTGCTGCTTCTTGCTGCCGCTGCTTGCTGCTGCTTGCTGCTGCTTGCTGCTGCTGCTGCTTGCTGCTGCTGCTGCTGCTTGCTGCTCCTGCTGCATGCTGCTGCTGCTGCTTGCTGCTGCTGCTCTCTGCTGCGGCTGCTGCTGCTGCTTGCTGCTGCTTGCTGCTGCTGCTGCTTGCTGCTGCGGCTGCTGCTGCTTGCTCCTGCTGCTGCTGCTGCTTGCTGCTGCTGGTGCTGCTGATTGCTGCTGCTGCTTGCTGCTGTTGCTGCTGCTGCTGCTTGCAGCTGCTGCTGCTGCTTGCTGCTGCTGCTTGCTGCTGCTGCTTGCTGCTGCTGCTGCTTGCTGCTACTGCTTGCTGCTGCTGCTGCTTGCTGCTCCTGCTGCATGCTGCTGCTGCTGCTTGCTGCAGCTGCTGATGCATGCTGCTGCTGCTGCTTGCTGATGCTGCTGCTTGCTGCTGCTGCTTGCTGCTGCTGCCGCTTGCTGCTACTGCTTGCTGCTGCTGCTGCTTGCTGCTCCTGCTGCATGCTGCTGCTGCTGCTTGCTGCTGCTGCTCTCTGCTGCGGCTGCTGCTGCATGCTGCTGCTTGCTGCTCCTGCTGCTGCTTGCTGCTGCTGCTTGCTGCTGCTGCTGCTTCTTGCTGCTGCTACTGCTGATTGCTGCTGCTGCTGCTTGCTGCTGTTGCTGCTGCTGCTGCTTGCAGCTGATGCTGCTTCTTGCTGCTGCTGCTTGCTGCTGCTGCTGCTTGCTGCTGCTGCTGCTTGTTGCTACTGCTTGCTGCTGCTGCTGCTTGCTGCTCCTGCTGCATGCTGCTGCTGCTGCTTGCTGCTGCTGCTGCTTGCTGCTGGTGCTGCTTGCTGCTCCTGCTGCTGCTTGCTGCTGCTGCTGCTTGCTGCTGCTGCTGCTTCTTGCTGCTGCTGCTGCTGCTGCTTGATGCTGCTGCTGCTGCTTTCTGCAGCTGCTGCTTGCTGCTGAAGCTGCTGCTTGCTGCTGCTGCAGGTGCTTGCTGCTGCTGCTTTCTGCTGCTGCTGCTGCTTGCTGCTGTTGCTGCTGCTTGCTGCTGCTGCTGCTGCTTGCTGCTGCTTCTTGCTGCTGCTGCTGCTGCTGCTTGCTGCTGCTTGCTGCTGCTGCTGCTTGCTGCTGCTGCTGCTGCTTGCTGCTCCTGCTGCATGCTGCTGCTGCTGCTTGCTGCTGCTGCTCTCTGCTGCGGCTGCTGCTGCTGCTTGCTGCTGCTTGCTGCTGCTGCTGCTTGCTGCTGCGGCTGCTGCTGCTTGCTCCTGCTGCTGCTGCTGCTTGCTGCTGCTGGTGCTGCTGATTGCTGCTGCTGCTTGCTGCTGTTGCTGCTGCTGCTGCTTGCAGCTGCTGCCGTTGCTTGCTGCTGCTGCTTGCTGCTGCTGCTTGCTGCTGCTGCTTGCTGCTGCTGCTGCTTGCTGCTACTGCTTGCTGCTGCTGCTGCTTGCTGCTCCTGCTGCATGCTGCTGCTGCTGCTTGCTGCAGCTGCTCTCTGCTGCGGCTGCTGCTGCTTGCTGCTGCTTGCTGCTCCTGCTGCTGCTTGCTGCTGCTGCTGCTTGTTGCTGCTGCTGCTTCTTGCTGCTGCTGCTGCTTGATGCTGCTGCTGCTGCTTTCTGCAGCTGCTGCTTGCTGCTGATGCTGCTGCTGCTGCTGCTTGCTGCTGCTGATGCTTGCTGCTGCTGATGCATGCTGCTGCTGCTGCTTGCTGATGCTGCTGCTTGCTGCTGCTGCTTGCTGCTGCTGCCGCTTGCTGCTACTGCTTGCTGCTGCTGCTGCTTGCTGCTCCTGCTGCATGCTGCTGCTGCTGCTTGCTGCTGCTGCTGCATGCTGCTGCTTGCTGCTCCTGCTGCTGCTTGCTGCTGCTGCTTGCTGCTGCTGCTGCTTCTTGCTGCTGCTACTGCTGATTGCTGCTGCTGCTGCTTGCTGCTGTTGCTGCTGCTGCTGCTTGCAGCTGCTGCTGCTTCTTGCTGCTGCTGCTTGCTGCTGCTGCTGCTTGCTGCTGCTGCTGCTGCTTGTTGCTACTGCTTGCTGCTGCTGCTGCTTGCTGCTCCTGCTGCATGCTGCTGCTGCTGCTTGCTGCTGCTGCTGCTTGCTGCTGGTGCTGCTTGCTGCTCCTGCTGCTGCTTGCTGCTGCTGCTGCTTGCTGCTGCTGCTTGCTGCTGCTGCTGCTTCTTGCTGCTGCTGCTGCTGCTGCTGCTTGATGCTGCTGCTGCTGCTTTCTGCAGCTGCTGCTTGCTGCTGAAGCTGCTGCTTGCTGCTGCTGCAGGTGCTTGCTGCTGCTGCTTTCTGCTGCTGCTGCTGCTTGCTGCTGTTGCTGCTGCTTGCTGCTGCTGCTGCTGCTTGCTGCTGCTTCTTGCTGCTGCTGCTGCTGCTGCTGCTGCTTGCTGCTGCGGCTGCTGCTGCTTGCTCCTGCTGCTGCTGCTGCTTGCTGCTGCTGGTGCTTGCTGCTTGCTGCTGCTGCTGCTGCTGGTGCATGCTGCTGCTGCTGCTGCTTGCTGCTGCTGCTGCTGATTGCTGCTGCTGCTTGCTGCTGTTGCTGCTGCTGCTGCTTGCAGCTGCTGCTGCTTCTTGCTGCCGCTGCTTGCTGCTGCTGCTGCTGCTTGCTGCTGCTTGCTGCTGCTGCTGCTTGCTGCTGCTGCTGCTGCTTGCTGCTCCTGCTGCATGCTGCTGCTGCTGCTTGCTGCTGCTGCTCTCTGCTGCGGCTGCTGCTGCTGCTTGCTGCTGCTTGCTGCTCCTGCTGCTAGTTGCTGCTGCTGCTTGCTGCTGCTCCTGCTTCTTGCTGCTGCTGCTGCTTGATGCTGCTGCTGCTGCTGCTTTCTGCAGCTGCTGCTTGCTGCTGATGCTGCTGCTGCTGCTTGCTGCTGCTGCTGCTTGCTGCTGCTGATGCTTGCTGCTGCTGATGCTTGCTGCTGCTGCTGCTTGCTGATGCTGCTGCTTGCTGCTGCTGCTTGCTGCTGCTGCCGCTTGCTGCTACTGCTTGCTGCTGCTGCTGCTTGCTGCTCCTGCTGCATGCTGCTGCTGCTGCTTGCTGCTGCTGCTTGCTGCTGCTGCTCTCTGCTGCGGCTGCTGCTGCTTGCTGCTGCTTGCTGCTGCTTGCTGCTCCTGCTGCTGCTTGCTGCTGCTGCTGCTTGCTGCTGCTGCTGCTGCTTGCTGCTGCTGCTTCTTGCTGCTGCTACTGCTGATTGCTGCTGCTGCTGCTGCTTGCTGCTGTTGCTGCTGCTGCTGCTTGCAGCTGCTGCTGCTTCTTGCTGCTGCTGCTTGCTGCTGCTGCTTGCTGCTGCTGCTTGCTGCTGCTGCTGCTTGCTGCTGCTGCTGCTGCTTGCTGCTGCTTGCTGCTCCTGCTGCTGCTTGCTTCTGCTGCTGCTGCTTGCTGCTGATGCTGCTTGCTGCTGCTGCTGCTTCTTGCTGCTGCTGCTGCTGCTTGATGCTGCTGCTGCTTTCTGCAGCTACTGCTTGCTGCTTTCTGCAGCTGCTGCTTGCTGCTGATGCTGCTGCTGCTGCTGCTTGCTGCTGCTGCTGCTTGCTGCTGCTGCTGCTGCTTGCTCCTGCTGATGCTTGCTGCTGCTGATGCTTGCTGCTGCTGCTCCTTGCTGATGCTGCTGCTTGCTGCTGCTGCTTTCTGCTGCTGCTTCTGCTGCTGCTGCTGCTTGCTGCTGCTGCTGCTACTGCTTGCTGCTGCTGCTGCTGCAGCTGCTGCTGCTTGCTTCTGCTGCTGCTTGCTGCTGCTGCTCCTTGCTGCTTGCTGCTGCTGCATGCTGCTGCTGCTGCTGCAGCTGCTTGCTGCTGCTGCTGCTGCTTGCTGCTGCTGCTGCTGCTTGCTGCTGCTGCTGCTGCTACTGCTTGCTGCTACTGCTCCTTGCTGCGGCTGCTGCTGCGGCTTCTGCTGCTGCTGCTGCTTGCTGCTGCTGCTTGCTGCTTGCTGCTGCTGCAACTGCTGCTTGCTGCTGCTGCTGCTGCTTCTAGCTGCTGCTGCTGCTTGCTGATGCTGCTGCTTGCTGCTGCTGCTTGCTGCTGCTGCTGCTTGCTGCTACTGCTTGCTGCTGCTGCTGCTGCTTGCTGCTGCTGTTGCTGCTTGATGCTGCTGCTGCTGCTTGCTGCTGCTGCTGCTGCTTGTTGCTGCTGCTGCTTGCTGCTACTGCTGATGCTGCTTGCTGCTAGTGCTGCTGCTGCTGCTGCTGCTTGCTGCTGCTGCTGGTGCTTGCTGCTGCTTGCTGCTGCTGCTGCTGCTGCTTGCTGCTGCTGCTGCTTGCTGCTGCTGCTACTGCTTGCTGCTCCGGCTGCTTGCTGCTGCTCCTTGCTGCTGCTTGCTGCTTGCTGCTTGCTGCTGCTGCTGCTTGCTGCTGCTGCGGCTGCTGCTTGCTGCTGCTGCTTGCTGCAGCTGATGCTGCAGCTGCTTCCTGCTGCTGCTGCTGCTGCTGCTTGCTGCTGCTGCTGCTGCTTGCTGCTGCCGCTTGCTGCTGCTTGCTGCTGCTGCTGCTGCTTCCTGCTGCTGCTGCTTGCTGCTTCTGCTGCTGCTGCTGCTTGCTGCTGCTGCTGCCGCTTATTGCTGCTGTTGCTGCTGCTTGCTGCTGCTGCTGCTGCTTCTTGCTGCTGCTGCTGCTGCTGCTGCTGCTTGCTGCTGCTGCTGCTGCTGCTGCTGCTTGCTCCTGCTGCTGCTGCTTGCTGCTGCTGGTGCTTGCTGCTTGCTGCTGCTGCTGCTGCTGCTGGTGCATGCTGCTGCTGCTGCTTGCTGATGCTGCTGCTTGCTGCTGCTGCTTGCTGGTACTGCTTGCTGCTGCTGCTGCTTGCTGCTCCTGCTGCATGCTGCTGCTGCTGCTTGCTGCTGCTGCTGCTTGCTGCTGTTGCTTGCTGCTGCTTGCTGCTCCTGCTGCTGCTTGCTGCTGCTGCTGCTTCTTGCTGCTGCTGCCGCTGCTTTCTGCAGCTGCTGCTTGCTGCTGATGCTGCTGCTGCTGCTTGCTGCTGCTGATGCTTGCTGCTGCTGCTGCTTGCTGATGCTGCTGCTTGCTGCTGCTGCTTGCTGCTGCTGCTGCTTGCTGCTGCTGCTGCTGCTTGCTGCTACTGCTTGCTGCTGCTGCTGCTGCATGCTGCTCCTGCTGCATGCTGCTGCTGCTGCTTGCTGCTGCTGCTTGCTGCTTCTGCTTGCTGCTGCTGCTCTCTGCTGCGGCTGCTGCTGCTTGCTGCTGCTTGCTGCTTCTTGCTGCTGCTACTGCTGATTGCTGCTGCTGCTGCTGCTGCTGCTTGCAGCTGCTGCTGCTTCTTGCTGCTGCTGCTTGCTGCTGCTGCTTGCTGCTGCTGCTGCTTGCTGCTGCTGCTTGCTGCTACTGCTTGCTGCTGCTGCTGCTTGCTGCTCCTGCTGCATGCTGCTGCTTGCTGCTCCTGCTGCTGCTTGCTGCTGCTGCTGCTTGCTGCTGCTGCTGCTTCTTGCTGCTGCTGCTGCTGCTGCTTGATGCTGCTGCTGCTGCTGCTTTCTGCAGCTGCTGCTTGCTGCTGAAGCTGCTGCTTGCTGCTGCTGCAGGTGCTTGCTGCTGCTGCTTTCTGCTGCTGCTGCTGCTGCTTGCTGCTGCTGCTGCTGCTTGCTTCTGCTGCTGCTTGCTGCTGCTGCTGCTTTCTGCAGCTGCTGCTTGCTGCTGATGCTGCTGCTTGCTGCTGCTGCAGGTGCTTGCTGCTGCTGCTTGCTGCTGCTGCTGCTTGCTGCTGCTGCTTTCTGCAGCTGCTGCTTGCTGCTCATGCTGCTGCTTGCTGCTGCTTGCTGCTTCAGCTGCTGCTTGCTGCTGGTGCTGCTGCTTGCTGCTGGTGCTGCTTGCTGCTGCTGCTTGCTGCTGCTCCTGCTGCTGCTGCTTGCTGCTGCTGCTGCTGCTTTCTGCTGCTGCTGCTTGCTTCTGCTCCTGCTCCTGCTGTTGCTGCTGCTGCTTGCTGCTGCTGCTGCTTGCTGCTGTTTGCTGCTGTTGCTGCTGCTTGCTGCTACTGCTGCTGCTGGTTGCTGCTGCTGCTTGCTGCTGCTGCTGCTTGCTGCTGCTGCTGCAGCTGCTGCTGCTGCTTGCTGCTGCTGCAGCTGCTGCTTGCTGCTGCTGCTGCTGCTTGCTGCTGCTGCTGCTTCCTGCTGCTGCTTGCTGCTTCTGCTGCTGCTGCTGCTGCTTGCTGCTGCTGCTGGTTCTTGCTGCTGCTGCTGCTGCTTGCTGCTACGGCTGCTGCTGCTTGCTCCTGCTGCTCCTGCTGCTTGCTGCTGCTGGTGCTTGCTGCTTGCTGCTGCTGCTGCTTGCTGCAGCTGATGCTGCTGCTGCTTCCTGCTGCTGCTGCTGCTTGCTGCTGCCGCTTGCTGCTGCTGCTTGCTGCTGCTGCTGCTTACTGCTGCTGCTGCAGCTGCTTGCTGCTTCTGCTGCTGCTGCTGCTGCTGCTGCCGCTGCTGCTGCTGCCGCTGCTTGCTGCTGTTGCTGCTGCTTGCTGCTGCTGCTGCTTCTTGCTGCTGCTGCTGCTTGCTGCTGCTGCTGCTGCTTGCTGCTGCTGCTGCTTGCTGCTTGCTGCTGCTGCTGCTGCTGCTGCTGCTGCTGGTGCATGCTGCTGCTGCTGCTGCTGCTTGCTGCTGCTGCTGCTGATTGCTGCTGCTGCTGCTGATTGCTGCTGCTGCTGCTGCTGCTTGCTGCTGTTGCTGCTGTTGCTGCTGCTGCTGCTTGCAGCTGCTGCTGCTTCTTGCTGCTGCTGCTTGCTGCTGCTGCTTGCTGCTGCTGCTGCTGCTTGCTGATGCTGCTGCTTTCTGCTGCTGCTGCTTGCTGCTGCTGCTTGCTGCTGCTGTTGCTTGCTGCTGCTGCTGCTTGCTACTACTGCTTGCTGCTGCTGCTGCTTGCTGCACCTGCTGCATGCTGCTGCTGCTGCTTGCTGCTGTGGCTGCTTGCTGCTGCTGCTTGCTGCTGTGGCTGCTGCTGCTTGCTGCTGCTGCTGCTTGCTGCTCCTGCTGCTGCTTGCTGCTGGTGCTGCTTGCTCCTGCTGCTGCTGCTGCTTCTTGCTGCTGCTGCTGCTTGATGCTGCTGCTGCTGCTTGCTGCTGCTGCTGCTGCTTTCTGCAGCTGCTGCTTGCTGCTGATGCTGCAGCTTGCTGCTGCTGCAGGTGCTTGCTGCTGCTGCTTGCTGCTGCTGCTGCTTGCTGCTGCTGCTACTGCTTGCTGCTGCTGCTGCGGCTGCTTGCTTCTGCTGCTGCTTGCTGCTGCTGCTTGCTGCTGCTGCTGCAGCTTGCTGCTGCAACTGCTGCTGCTGCAGCTGCTGCTTGCTGCTGCTGCTGCTTGCTGCTCCTGCAGCTACTTGCTGCTGCTGGTGGTTCTTGCTGCTGCTGCTGCTTGATGCTGCTGCTTTCTGCAGCTGCTGCTTGCTGCTGCTACTGCATGCTGCTGCTTGCTGCTGCTGCTCCTTGCTGCTGCTGCTTGCTGCTGCAAGTACTGCTGCTGCTTGCTGCTGCTGCTGCATGCTGCTGCTGCTGCTGCTTGCTGCTGCTGCTACTGCTTGCTGCTGCTGCTACTGCTTGCTGCTGCTGCTACTGCTAGCTCCTGCTGCTTGCTGCTGCTGCTCCTTGCTGCTGCTGCTGCTTCTGCTGCTGCTGCTGCTTGCTGCTGCTGCTGCAACTGCTGCTTGCTGCTGCTGCTTGCTGCTGCTTCTTGCTGCTGCTGCTTCTTGCTGCTGCTGCTGCTTGCTGCTGCTGCTGCTGCTGCTTGCTGCTGCTGCGGCTGCTTGCTGCTGCTGCTGCTGCTGCTTGCTGCTGCTGCTGCTTGCTGCTGCTGCTTGCTGCTGCTTGCTGCTGCTTGCTGCTGCTGCTGCTTGCTGCTGCTCCTGCTCCTGCTCCTGCTGCTGCTGCTGCTTGCTGCTTCTGCTTCTTGCTGCTGCTGCTGCTGCTGCTGCTTGCTGCTGTCTGCTGCTGTTGCTGCTGCTTGCTGCTGCTTGCTGCTGCTGCTGCTTGCTGCTTGCTGCTGCTGCTTGCTGCTTGCTGCTGCTGCTGCTGGTTGCTGCTGCTGCTGCTGCTGGTGCTTGCTGCTGTTGCTGCTGCTTGCTGCTTGCTGCTGCTGCTGCTGCTGCTTGCTGCTGCTTGCTGCTTGCTGCTGCTTGCTGCTGCTGCTTGCTGCTGATGCTGCGGCATGCTGCTCCTGCTACTGCTTGCTGCTGCTGCTGCTGCTGCTTGTTGCTGCTGCTGCTTGCTGCTACTGCTGCTGCTGCTTGCTGCTACTGCTGCTGCTGCTGCTGCTTGCTGCTGCTGCTTGCTGCTGCTGCTTGCTGCTGCTGCTGCTTGCTGCTGCTGCTGCTGCTGCTTGCTGCTGCTGCTGCTTGCTGCTGCTGCTGCTTGCTGCTGCTTGCTGCTGCTGCTTGCTGCTGCTGCTTGCTGCTGATGCTGCGGCATGCTGCTCCTGCTACTGCTTGCTGCTGCTGCTGCTGCTGCTTGTTGCTGCTGCTGCTTGCTGCTACTGCTGCTGCTGCTTGCTGCTACTGCTGCTGCTGCTGCTGCTTGCTGCTGCTTGCTGCTGCTGCTTGCTGCTGCTGCTGCTGCTTGCTGCTGCTGCTGCTGCTGCTTGCTGCTGCTGCTGCTTGCTGCTTGCTGCTGCTTGCTGCTGTTGCTGCTGCTTGCTGCTGTTGCTGCTGCTTGCTGCTGCTGCTGCTGCTGCTTGCTGCTGCTTCTTGCTGCTGCTGCTGCTGCTGCTGCTGCTTGCTGCTGCTGCTGCTGCTGCTGCTGCTTGCTGCTGCTGCTGCTTGCTGCTGCGGCTGCTGCTGCTTGCTGCTGCTGCTGCTGCTGCTTGCTGCTGCCGCTTGCTGCTGCTGCTGCTGCTGCTTCCTGCTGCTGCTGCTGCTGCTGCTGCTTCCTGCTGCTGCTGCTGCTGCTGCTTGCTGCTGCTGCTGCCGCTGCTTGCTGCTGTTGCTGCTGCTTGCTGCTGCTGCTGCTGCTGCTGCTTCTTGCTGCTGCTGCTGCTGCTGCTGCTGCTTGCTGCTGCGGCTGCTGCTGCTTGCTCCTGCTGCTGCTGCTTGCTGCTGCTGGTGCTTGCTGCTTGCTGCTGCTGCTGCTGCTGGTGCATGCTGCTGCTGCTGCTGCTGCTTGCTGCTGCTGCTGCTGATTGCTGCTGCTGCTGCTTGCTGCTGTTGCTGCTGCTGCTGCTTGCAGCTGCTGCTGCTTCTTGCTGCCGCTGCTTGCTGCTGCTGCTGCTTGCTGCTGCTGCTTGCTGCTGCTGCTGCTTGCTGCTACTGCTTGCTGCTGCTGCTGCTGCTGCTGCTTGCTGCTCCTGCTGCATGCTGCTGCTGCTGCTTGCTGCTGCTGCTCTCTGCTGCGGCTGCTGCTGCTTGCTGCTGTGGCTGCTTGCTGCTGCTGCTTGCTGCTGTGGCTGCTGCTGCTTGCTGCTGCTGCTGCTTGCTGCTCCTGCTGCTGCTTGCTGCTGGTGCTGCTTGCTCCTGCTGCTGCTGCTGCTTCTTGCTGCTGCTGCTGCTTGATGCTGCTGCTGCTGCTTGCTGCTGCTGCTGCTGCTTTCTGCAGATGCTGCTTGCTGCTGATGCTGCTGCTTGCTGCTGCTGCAGGTGCTTGCTGCTGCTGCTTGCTGCTGCTGCTTGCTGCTGCTGCTGCTTGCTGCTGCTGCTACTGCTTGCTGCTGCTGCTGCGGCTGCTTGCTTCTGCTGCTGCTTGCTGCTGCTGCTCCTTGCTGCTGCTGCTTGCTGCTGCTGCTGCAGCTTGCTGCTGCAACTGCTGCTGCTGCAGCTGCTGCTTGCTGCTGCTGCTTGCTGCTCCTGCAGCTACTTGCTGCTGCTGGTGGTTCTTGCTGCTGCTGCTGCTGCTGCTTGATGCTGCTGCTTTCTGCAGCTGCTGCTTGCTGCTGCTGCTACTGCATGCTGCTGCTTGCTGCTGCTGCTCCTTGCTGCTGCTGCTTGCTGCTGCAAGTACCTGCTGCTGCTTGCTGCTGCTGCTGCTGCATGCTGCTGCTGCTGCTGCTTGCTGCTGCTGCTGCTTGCTGCTGCTGCTTGCTGCTGCTGCTACTGCTTGCTGCTGCTGCTACTGCTAGCTCCTGCTGCTTGCTGCTGCTGCTCCTTGCTGCTGCTGCTGCTGCTGCTGCTGCTGCTTCTGCTGCTGCTGCTGCTTGCTGCTGCTGCTGCAACTGCTGCTTGCTGCTGCTGCTTGCTGCTGCTTCTTGCTGCTGCTGCTTCTTGCTGCTGCTGCTGCTTGCTGCTGCTGCTGCTGCTTGCTGCTGCTGCTTCTTGCTGCTGCTGCTGCTGCTTGATGCTGCTGCTGCTGCTTTCTGCAGCTGCTGCTTGCTGCTGAAGCTGCTGCTTGCTGCTGCTGCAGGTGCTTGCTGCTGCTGCTGCTGCTTGCTGCTGTTGCTGCTGCTTGCTGCTGCTGCTGCTGCTTGCTGCTGCTTCTTGCTGCTGCTGCTGCTGCTGCTGCTTGCTGCTGCGGCTGCTGCTGCTTGCTCCTGCTGCTGCTGCTGCTTGCTGCTGCTGGTGCTTGCTGCTTGCTGCTGCTGCTGCTGCTGGTGCATGCTGCTGCTGCTGCTGCTTGCTGCTGCTGCTGCTGATTGCTGCTGCTGCTTGCTGCTGTTGCTGCTGCTGCTGCTTGCAGCTGCTGCTGCTTCTTGCTGCCGCTGCTTGCTGCTGCTGCTGCTGCTTGCTGCTGCTTGCTGCTGCTGCTGCTTGCTGCTGCTGCTGCTGCTTGCTGCTCCTGCTGCATGCTGCTGCTGCTGCTTGCTGCTGCTGCTCTCTGCTGCGGCTGCTGCTGCTGCTTGCTGCTGCTTGCTGCTCCTACTGCTAGTTGCTGCTGCTGCTTGCTGCTGCTGCTGCTTCTTGCTGCTGCTGCTGCTTGATGCTGCTGCTGCTGCTTTCTGCAGCTGCTGCTTGCTGCTGATGCTGCTGCTGCTGCTTGCTGCTGCTGCTGCTTGCTGCTGCTGATGCTTGCTGCTGCTGATGCTTGCTGCTGCTGCTGCTTGCTGATGCTGCTGCTTGCTGCTGCTGCTTGCTGCTGCTGCCACTTGCTGCTACTGCTTGCTGCTGCTGCTTGCTGCTCCTGCTGCATGCTGCTGCTGCTGCTTGCTGCTGCTGCTTGCTGCTGCTGCTCTCTGCTGCGGCTGCTGCTGCTTGCTGCTGCTTGCTGCTGCTTGCTGCTGCTTGCTGCTCCTGCTGCTGCTTGCTGCTGCTGCTGCTTGCTGCTGCTGCTGCTGCTGCTTGCTGCTGCTGCTTCTTGCTGCTGCTACTGCTGATTGCTGCTGCTGCTGCTGCTTGCTGCTGTTGCTGCTGCTGCTGCTTGCAGCTGCTGCTGCTTCTTGCTGCTGCTGCTTGCTGCTGCTGCTTGCTGCTGCTGCTTGCTGCTGCTGCTGCTTGCTGCTGCTGCTGCTTGCTGCTGCTGCTCCTTGCTGATGCTGCTGCTTCTTGCTGCTGCTGCTGCTGCTTGATGCTGCTGCTGCTGCTTTCTGCAGCTGCTGCTTGCTGCTTTCTGCAGCTGCTGCTTGCTGCTGCTGCTGCTGCTGCTGCTTGCTGCTGCTGCTGCTTGCTGCTGCTGCTGCTGCTTGCTGCTGCTGATGCTTGCTGCTGCTGATGCTTGCTGCTGCTGCTCCTTGCTGATGCTGCTGCTTGCTGCTGCTGCTTTCTGCTGCTGCTTCTGCTGCTGCTGCTGCTTGCTGCTGCTGCTGCTACTGCTTGCTGCTGCTGCTGCAGCTGCTGCTGCTTGCTTCTGCTGCTGCTTGCTGCTGCTGCTCCTTGCTGCTTGCTGCTGCTGCATGCTGCTGCTGCTGCTGCAGCTGCTTGCTGCTGCTGCTGCTGCTTGCTGCTGCTGCTGCTGCTGCTGCTCCTTGCTGCTACTGCTCCTTGCTGCGGCTGCTGCTGCGGCTTCTGCTGCTGCTGCTGCTTGCTGCTGCTGCTTGCTGATGCTGCTGCTTGCTGCTGCTGCTTGCTGCTGCTGCTGCTTGCTGCTACTGCTTGCTGCTGCTGCTGCTGCTTGCTGCTGCTGTTGCTGCTTGATGCTGCTGCTGCTGCTTGCTGCTGCTGCTGCTGCTTGTTGCTGCTGCTGCTTGCTGCTACTGCTGATGCTGCTTGCTGCTAGTGCTGCTGCTGCTGCTTGCTGCTGCTGCTGGCGCTTGCTGCTGCTTGCTGCTGCTGCTGCTGCTGCTTGCTGCTGCTGCTGCTTGCTGCTGCTGCTACTGCTTGCTGCTCCTGCTGCTTGCTGCTGCTCCTTGCTGCTGCTTGCTGCTTGCTGCTTGCTGCTGCTGCTGCTTGCTGCTGCTGCGGCTGCTGCTTGCTGCTGCTGCTTGCTGCAGCTGATGCTGCAGCTGCTTCCTGCTGCTGCTGCTGCTGCTGCTGCTGCTTGCTGCTGCTGCTGCTGCTTGCTGCTGCCGCTTGCTGCTGCTTGCTGCTGCTGCTGCTGCTTCCTGCTGCTGCTGCTTGCTGCTTCTGCTGCTGCTGCTGCTGCTTGCTGCTGCTGCTGCCGCTTATTGCTGCTGCTGCTGCTGCTGCTTGCTGCTGCTGCTGCTGATTGCTGCTGCTGCTGCTGATTGCTGCTGCTGCTGCTGCTGCTTGCTGCTGTTGCTGCTGCTGCTGCTTGCAGCTGCTGCTGCTTCTTGCTGCTGCTGCTTGCTGCTGCTGCTTGCTGCTGCTGCTGCTGCTGCTTGCTGATGCTGCTGCTTGCTGCTGCTGCTGCTTGCTGCTGCTGCTTGCTGCTGCTGTTGCTTGCTGCTGCTGCTGCTTGCTACTACTGCTTGCTGCTGCTGCTGCTTGCTGCACCTGCTGCATGCTGCTGCTGCTGCTTGCTGCTGTGGCTGCTTGCTGCTGCTGCTTGCTGCTGTGGCTGCTGCTGCTTGCTGCTGCTGCTGCTTGCTGCTCCTGCTGCTGCTTGCTGCTGGTGCTGCTTGCTCCTGCTGCTGCTGCTGCTTCTTGCTGCTGCTGCTGCTTGATGCTGCTGCTGCTGCTTGCTGCTGCTGCTGCTGCTTTCTGCAGCTGCTGCTTGCTGCTGATGCTGCAGCTTGCTGCTGCTGCAGGTGCTTGCTGCTGCTGCTTGCTGCTGCTGCTGCTGCTTGCTGCTGCTGCTACTGCTTGCTGCTGCTGCTGCGGCTGCTTGCTTCTGCTGCTGCTTGCTGCTGCTGCTCCTTGCTGCTGCTGCTTGCTGCTGCTGCTGCTGCAGCTTGCTGCTGCAACTGCTGCTGCTGCAGCTGCTGCTTGCTGCTGCTGCTTGCTGCTCCTGCAGCTACTTGCTGCTGCTGGTGGTTCTTGCTGCTGCTGCTGCTGCTTGATGCTGCTGCTTTCTGCAGCTGCTGCCTGCTGCTGCTACTGCATGCTGCTGCTTGCTGCTGCTGCTCCTTGCTGCTGCTGCTTGCTGCTGCAAGTACTGCTGCTGCTTGCTGCTGCTGCTGCATGCTGCTGCTGCTGCTGCTTGCTGCTGCTGCTGCTTGCTGCTGCTGCTACTGCTTGCTGCTGCTGCTACTCTGCTAGCTCCTGCTGCTTGCTGCTGCTGCTCCTTGCTGCTGCTGCTGCTTCTGCTGCTGCTGCTGCTTGCTGCTGCTGCTGCAACTGCTGCTTGCTGCTGCTGCTTGCTGCTGCTTCTTGCTGCTGCTGCTTCTTGCTGCTGCTGCTGCTTGCTGCTGCTGCTGCTGCTGCTGCTTGCTGCTGCTGCGGCTGCTTGCTGCTGCTGCTGCTGCTGCTTGCTGCTGCTGCTGCTTGCTGCTGCTGCTTGCTGCTGCTTGCTGCTGCTTGCTGCTGCTTGCTGCTGCTGCTGCTGCTTGCTGCTGCTCCTGCTCCTGCTCCTGCTGCTGCTGCTGCTTGCTGCTTCTGCTTCTTGCTGCTGCTGCTGCTGCTGCTTGCTGCTGTCTGCTGCTGTTGCTGCTGCTTGCTGCTGCTGCTGCTTGCTGCTTGCTGCTGCTGCTTGCTGCTTGCTGCTGCTGCTGCTGGTTGCTGCTGCTGCTGCTGCTGGTGCTTGCTGCTGTTGCTGCTGCTTGCTGCTTGCTGCTGCTGCTGCTGCTGCTGCTTGCTGCTGCTTGCTGCTGCTGCTTGCTGCTGATGCTGCGGCATGCTGCTCCTGCTACTGCGTGCTGCTGCTGCTGCTGCTGCTGCTTGTTGCTGCTGCTGCTTGCTGCTACTGCTGCTGCTGCTTGCTGCTACTGCTGCTGCTGCTGCTGCTGCTTGCTGCTGCTGCTGCTTGCTGCTGCTGCTGCTGCTTGCTGCTGCTGCTGCTTGCTGCTGCTGCTGCTGCTGCTTGCTGCTGCTTGCTGCTGTTGCTGCTGCTTGCTGCTGTTGCTGCTGCTTGCTGCTGCTGCTGCTGCTTGCTGCTGCTTCTTGCTGCTGCTGCTGCTGCTGCTGCTTGCTGCTGCTGCTGCTGCTGCTGCTTGCTGCTGCTGCTGCTGCTGCTGCTTGCTGCTGCGGCTGCTGCTGCTTGCTGCTGCTGCTGCTGCTGCTTGCTGCTGCCGCTTGCTGCTGCTGCTGCTGCTTCCTGCTGCTGCTGCTGCTGCTGCTGCTGCTGCTGCTTCCTGCTGCTGCTGCTGCTGCTTGCTGCTGCTGCTGCCGCTGCTTGCTGCTGTTGCTGCTGCTTGCTGCTGCTGCTGCTGCTGCTGCTTCTTGCTGCTGCTGCTGCTGCTTGCTGCTGCGGCTGCTGCTGCTTGCTCCTGCTGCTGCTGCTTGCTGCTGCTGGTGCTTGCTGCTTGCTGCTGCTGCTGCTGCTGGTGCATGCTGCTGCTGCTGCTGCTGCTGATTGCTGCTGCTGCTGCTTGCTGCTGTTGCTGCTGCTGCTGCTTGCAGCTGCTGCTGCTTCTTGCTGCCGCTGCTTGCTGCTGCTGCTGCTTGCTGCTGCTGCTTGCTGCTGCTGCTGCTTGCTGCTACTGCTTGCTGCTGCTGCTGCTGCTGCTGCTTGCTGCTCCTGCTGCATGCTGCTGCTGCTGCTTGCTGCTGCTGCTCTCTGCTGCGGCTGCTGCTGCTTGCTGCTGTGGCTGCTTGCTGCTGCTGCTTGCTGCTGTGGCTGCTGCTGCTTGCTGCTGCTGCTGCTTGCTGCTCCTGCTGCTGCTTGCTGCTGGTGCTGCTTGCTCCTGCTGCTGCTGCTGCTTCTTGCTGCTGCTGCTGCTTGATGCTGCTCCTGCTGCTTGCTGCTGCTGCTTGCTGCTGCTGCTGCTGCTTTCTGCAGATGCTGCTTGCTGCTGATGCTGCTGCTTGCTGCTGCTGCAGGTGCTTGCTGCTGCTGCTTGCTGCTGCTGCTGCTTGCTGCTGCTGCTGCTTGCTGCTGCTGCTACTGCTTGCTGCTGCTGCTGCGGCTGCTTGCTTCTGCTGCTGCTTGCTGCTGCTGCTCCTTGCTGCTGCTGCTTGCTGCTGCAACTGCTGCTGCTGCAGCTGCTGCTTGCTGCTGCTGCTTGCTGCTCCTGCAGCTACTTGCTGCTGCTGGTGGTTCTTGCTGCTGCTGCTGCTGCTGCTTGATGCTGCTGCTTTCTGCAGCTGCTGCTTGCTGCTGCTGCTACTGCATGCTGCTGCTTGCTGCTGCTGCTCCTTGCTGCTGCTGCTTGCTGCTGCAAGTACTGCTGCTGCTTGCTGCTGCTGCTGCATGCTGCTGCTGCTGCTGCTTGCTGCTGCTGCTGCTTGCTGCTGCTGCTTGCTGCTGCTGCTACTGCTTGCTGCTGCTGCTACTGCTAGCTCCTGCTGCTTGCTGCTGCTGCTCCTTGCTGCTGCTGCTGCTGCTGCTGCTGCTTCTGCTGCTGCTGCTGCTTGCTGCTGCTGCTGCAACTGCTGCTTGCTGCTGCTGCTTGCTGCTGCTTCTTGCTGCTGCTGCTGCTTGCTGCTGCTGCTGCTGCTTGCTGCTGCTGCTGCTGCTTGCTGCTGCTGCGGCTGCTTGCTGCTGCTGCTGCTTGCTGCTGCTGCTTGCTGCTGCTGCTTGCTGCTGCTTGCTGCTGCTTGCTGCTGCTGCTGCTTGCTGCTGCTCCTGCTCCTGCTCCTGCTGCTGCTGCTGCTTGCTGCTTCTGCTTCTTGCTGCTGCTGCTGCTGCTTGCTGCTGTCTGCTGCTGTTGCTGCTGCTTGCTGCTGCTTGCTGCTGCTGCTGCTTGCTGCTTGCTGCTGCTGCTTGCTGCTTGCTGCTGCTGCTGCTTGCTGCTTGCTGCTGCTGCTGGTGCTTGCTGCTGTTGCTGCTGCTTGCTGCTTGCTGCTGCTGCTGCTGCTGCTGCTGCTTGCTGCTGATGCTGCTTGCTGCTGCTGCTTGCTGCTGATGCTGCGGCGTGCTGCTCCTGCTACTGCTTGCTGCTGCTGCTGCTGCTTGTTGCTGCTGCTGCTTGCTGCTACTGCTGCTGCTGCTTGCTGCTACTGCTGCTGCTGCTGCTGCTTGCTGCTGCTTGCTGCTGCTTGCTGCTGCTGCTTGCTGCTGCTGCTGCTGCTTGCTGCTGCTGCTGCTTGCTGCTTGCTGCTTGCTGCTTGCTGCTGCTGCTGCTTGCTGCTTGCTGCTGCTTGCTGCTGTTGCTGCTGCTTGCTGCTGCTGCTGCTGCTTGCTGCTGCTTCTTGCTGCTGCTGCTGCTGCTGCTGCTTGCGGCTGCTGCTGCTGCTGCTTGCTGCTGCTTGCTGCTGCTGCTGCTTGCTGCTGCGCTGCTGCTGCTTGCTGCTGCTGCTGCTGCTGCTGCTTGCTGCTGCCGCTTGCTGCTGCTGCTGCTGCTGCTGCTGCTGCTTCCTGCTGCTGCTGCTGCTTCTGCTGCTTGCTGCTGCTGCTGCCGCTGCTTGCTGCTGTTGCTGCTGCTTGCTGCTGCTGCTGCTGCTGCTTCTTGCTGCTGCTGCTGCTGCTGCTTGCTGCTGCTGCTGCTGCTGCTGCTGCTGCTTGCTGCTGCGGCTGCTGCGGCTGCTTGCTGCTGCTGGTGCTTGCTGCTGCTGCTGCTGCTGGTGCATGCTGCTGCTGCTGCTGCTTGCTGCTGCTGCTGCTGATTGCTGCTGCTGCTGCTGTTGCTGCTGCTGCTGCTTGCAGCTGCTGCTGCTTCTTGCTGCTGCTGCTTGCTGCTGCTGCTTGCTGCTGCTGCTTGCTGCTGCTGCTGCTTGCTGCTACTGCTTGCTGCTGCTGCTGCTGCTTGCTGCTCCTGCTGCATGCTGCTGCTGCTGCTTGCTGCTGCTGCTCTCTGCTGCGGCTGCTGCTGCTTGCTGCTGTGGCTGCTTGCTGCTGCTGCTTGCTGCTGTGGCTGCTGCTGCTTGCTGCTGCTGCTGCTTGCTGCTCCTGCTGCTGCTTGCTGCTGGTGCTGCTTGCTCCTGCTGCTGCTCCTGCTTCTTGCTGCTGCTGCTGCTTGATGCTGCTGCTGCTGCTTGCTGCTGCTGCTGCTGCTTTCTGCAGCTGCTGCTTGCTGCTGATGCTGCTGCTTGCTGCTGCTGCAGGTGCTTGCTGCTGCTGCTTGCTGCTGCTGCTGCTTGCTGCTGCTGCTGCTTGCTGCTGCTGCTACTGCTTGCTGCTGCTGCTGCTGCGGCTGCTTGCTTCTGCTGCTGCTTGCTGCTGCTGCTCCTTGCTGCTGCTGCTTGCTGCTGCTGCTGCTGCAGCTTGCTGCTGCAACTGCTGCTGCTGCAGCTGCTGCTTGCTGCTGCTGCTTGCTGCTCCTGCAGCTACTTGCTGCTGCTGGTGGTTCTTGCTGCTGCTGCTGCTGCTTGATGCTGCTGCTTTCTGCAGCTGCTGCTTGCTGCTGCTGCTACTGCATGCTGCTGCTTGCTGCTGCTGCTCCTTGCTGCTGCTGCTTGCTGCTGCAAGTACTGCTGCTGCTTGCTGCTGCTGCTGCATGCTGCTGCTGCTGCTGCTTGCTGCTGCTGCTGCTTGCTGCTGCTGCTTGCTGCTGCTGCTACTGCTTGCTGCTGCTGCTACTGCTAGCTCCTGCTGCTTGCTGCTGCTGCTCCTTGCTGCTGCTGCTGCTTCTGCTGCTGCTGCTGCTGCTGCTTGCTGCTGCTGCTGCAACTGCTGCTTGCTGCTGCTGCTTGCTGCTGCTTCTTGCTGCTGCTGCTGCTTGCTGCTGCTGCTGCTGCTTGCTGCTGCTGCTGCTGCTTGCTGCTGCTGCGGCTGCTTGCTGCTGCTGCTGCTGCTTGCTGCTGCTGCTTGCTGCTGCTGCTTGCTGCTGCTTGCTGCTGCTTGCTGCTGCTGCTGCTTGCTGCTGCTCCTGCTCCTGCTCCTGCTGCTGCTGCTGCTTGCTGCTTCTGCTTCTTGCTGCTGCTGCTGCTGCTTGCTGCTGTCTGCTGCTGTTGCTGCTGCTTGCTGCTGCTTGCTGCTGCTGCTGCTTGCTGCTTGCTGCTGCTGCTTGCTGCTTGCTGCTGCTGCTGCTTGCTGCTTGCTGCTGCTGCTGGTGCTTGCTGCTGTTGCTGCTGCTTGCTGCTTGCTGCTGCTGCTGCTGCTGCTGCTGCTTGCTGCTGATGCTGCTTGCTGCTGCTGCTTGCTGCTGATGCTGCGGCGTGCTGCTCCTGCTACTGCTTGCTGCTGCTGCTGCTGCTTGTTGCTGCTGCTGCTTGCTGCTACTGCTGCTGCTGCTTGCTGCTACTGCTGCTGCTGCTGCTGCTTGCTGCTGCTTGCTGCTGCTGCTTGCTGCTGCTGCTGCTGCTTGCTGCTGCTGCTGCTTGCTGCTTGCTGCTTGCTGCTGCTGCTGCTTGCTGCTTGCTGCTGCTTGCTGCTGTTGCTGCTGTTTGCTGCTGCTGCTGCTGCTTGCTGCTGCTTCTTGCTGCTGCTGCTGCTGCTGCTGCTTGCTGCTGCTGCTGCTGCTGCTGCTTGCTGCTGCTTGCTGCTGCTGCTGCTTGCTGCTGCGCTGCTGCTGCTTGCTGCTGCTGCTGCTGCTTGCTGCTGCCGCTTGCTGCTGCTGCTGCTGCTGCTGCTGCTGCTGCTGCTGCTGCTTCCTGCTGCTGCTGCTGCTTCTGCTGCTTGCTGCTGCTGCTGCCGCTGCTTGCTGCTGTTGCTGCTGCTTGCTGCTGCTGCTGCTGCTGCTTCTTGCTGCTGCTGCTGCTTGCTGCTGCTGCTGCTGCTGCTGCTTGCTGCTGCGGCTGCTGCGGCTGCTTGCTGCTGCTGGTGCTTGCTGCTGCTGCTGCTGCTGGTGCATGCTGCTGCTGCTGCTGCTGCTTGCTGCTGCTGCTGCTGATTGCTGCTGCTGCTGCTGTTGCTGCTGCTGCTGCTTGCAGCTGCTGCTGCTTCTTGCTGCTGCTGCTTGCTGCTGCTGCTTGCTGCTGCTGCTTGCTGCTGCTGCTGCTTGCTGCTACTGCTTGCTGCTGCTGCTGCTGCTTGCTGCTCCTGCTGCATGCTGCTGCTGCTGCTTGCTGCTGCTGCTCTCTGCTGCGGCTGCTGCTGCTTGCTGCTGTGGCTGCTTGCTGCTGCTGCTTGCTGCTGTGGCTGCTGCTGCTTGCTGCTGCTGCTGCTTGCTGCTCCTGCTGCTGCTTGCTGCTGGTGCTGCTTGCTCCTGCTGCTGCTCCTGCTTCTTGCTGCTGCTGCTGCTTGATGCTGCTGCTGCTGCTTGCTGCTGCTGCTGCTGCTTTCTGCAGCTGCTGCTTGCTGCTGATGCTGCTGCTTGCTGCTGCTGCAGGTGCTTGCTGCTGCTGCTTGCTGCTGCTGCTGCTTGCTGCTGCTGCTGCTTGCTGCTGCTGCTACTGCTTGCTGCTGCTGCTGCTGCGGCTGCTTGCTTCTGCTGCTGCTTGCTGCTGCTGCTCCTTGCTGCTGCTGCTTGCTGCTGCTGCTGCTGCAGCTTGCTGCTGCAACTGCTGCTGCTGCAGCTGCTGCTTGCTGCTGCTGCTTGCTGCTCCTGCAGCTACTTGCTGCTGCTGGTGGTTCTTGCTGCTGCTGCTGCTGCTTGATGCTGCTGCTTTCTGCAGCTGCTGCTTGCTGCTGCTGCTACTGCATGCTGCTGCTTGCTGCTGCTGCTCCTTGCTGCTGCTGCTTGCTGCTGCAAGTACTGCTGCTGCTTGCTGCTGCTGCTGCATGCTGCTGCTGCTGCTGCTTGCTGCTGCTGCTGCTTGCTGCTGCTGCTTGCTGCTGCTGCTACTGCTTGCTGCTGCTGCTACTGCTAGCTCCTGCTGCTTGCTGCTGCTGCTCCTTGCTGCTGCTGCTGCTTCTGCTGCTGCTGCTGCTTGCTGCTGCTGCTGCAACTGCTGCTTGCTGCTGCTGCTTGCTGCTGCTTCTTGCTGCTGCTGCTTCTTGCTGCTGCTGCTGCTTGCTGCTGCTGCTGCTTCTTGCTGCTGCTGCTGCTGCTTGCTGCTGCTGCGGCTGCTTGCTGCTGCTGCTGCTGCTTGCTGCTGCTGCTGCTTGCTGCTGCTGCTTGCTGCTGCTTGCTGCTGCTTGCTGCTGCTCCTGCTCCTGCTCCTGCTGCTGCTGCTGCTTGCTGCTTCTGCTTCTTGCTGCTGCTGCTGCTGCTGCTGCTTGCTGCTGTCTGCTGCTGTTGCTGCTTGCTGCTGCTTGCTGCTGCTGCTTGCTGCTTGCTGCTGCTGCTGGTTGCTGCTGCTGCTGCTGCTGCTGGTGCTTGCTGCTGTTGCTGCTGCTTGCTGCTTGCTGCTGCTGCTGCTGCTGCTTGCTGCTGCTGCTGCTTGCTGCTGATGCTGCGGCGTGCTGCTCCTGCTACTGCTTGCTGCTGCTGCTGCTTGTTGCTGCTGCTGCTTGCTGCTACTGCTGCTGCTGCTTGCTGCTACTGCTGCTGCTGCTGCTGCTTGCTGCTGCTTGCTGCTGCTGCTTGCTGCTGCTGCTGCTGCTTGCTGCTGCTGCTGCTGCTTGCTGCTGCTTGCTGCTTGCTGCTTGCTGCTGCTGCTGCTTGCTGCTTGCTGCTGCTTGCTGCTGTTGCTGCTGCTTGCTGCTGTTGCTGCTGCTTGCTGCTGCTGCTGCTGCTTGCTGCTGCTTCTTGCTGCTGCTGCTGCTGCTTGCTGCTGCTGCTGCTGCTGCTGCTTGCTGCTGCGGCTGCTGCTGCTTGCTGCTGCTGCTGCTGCTTGCTGCTGCCGCTTGCTGCTGCTGCTGCTGCTGCTGCTTCCTGCTGCTGCTGCTGCTGCTGCTTCCTGCTGCTGCTGCTGCTGCTGCTTGCTGCTGCTGCTGCCGCTGCTTGCTGCTGTTGCTGCTGCTTGCTGCTGCTGCTGCTGCTGCTTCTTGCTGCTGCTGCTGCTGCTGCTGCCTGCTGCTGCTGCTGCTGCTGCTGCTTGCTGCTGCGGCTGCTGCTGCTTGCTCCTGCTGCTGCTGCTTGCTGCTGCTGGTGCTTGCTGCTTGCTGCTGCTGCTGCTGCTGCTGCTGGTGCATGCTGCTGCTGCTGCTGCTGCTTGCTGCTGCTGCTGCTGATTGCTGCTGCTGCTGCTTGCTGCTGTTGCTGCTGCTGCTGCTTGCAGCTGCTGCTGCTTCTTGCTGCCGCTGCTTGCTGCTGCTGCTGCTTGCTGCTGCTGCTTGCTGCTGCTGCTGCTTGCTGCTACTGCTTGCTGCTGCTGCTGCTGCTGCTTGCTGCTCCTGCTGCATGCTGCTGCTGCTGCTTGCTGCTGCTGCTCTCTGCTGCGGCTGCTGCTGCTTGCTGCTGCTTGCTGCTCCTGCTGCTAGTTGCTGCTGCTTGCTGCTGCTGCTGCTGCTTGATGCTGCTGCTGCTGCTGCTGCTTTCTGCAGCTGCTGCTTGCTGCTGATGCTGCTGCTGCTGCTTGCTGCTGCTGCTGCTGCTGCTGCTTGCTGCTGCTGATGCTTGCTGCTGCTGATGCTTGCTGCTGCTGCTGCTTGCTGATGCTGCTGCTTGCTGCTGCTGCCGCTTGCTGCTACTGCTTGCTGCTGCTGCTGCTTGCTGCTCCTGCTGCATGCTGCTGCTGCTGCTGCTTGCTGCTGCTGCTTGCTGCTGCTGCTCTCTGCTGCGGCTGCTGCTGCTTGCTGCTGCTTGCTGCTGCTTGCTGCTGCTGCTGCTTGCTGCTGCTGCTGCTGCTGCTTGCTGCTGCTGCTGCTTGCTGCTGCTGCTGCTGCTTGCTGCTGCTTCTTGCTGCTGCTACTGCTGATTGCTGCTGCTGCTGCTGCTTGCTGCTGTTGCTGCTGCTGCTGCTTGCAGCTGCTGCTGCTTCTTGCTGCTGCTGCTTGCTGCTGCTGCTTGCTGCTGCTGCTGCTTGCTGCTGCTGCTGCTGCTTGCTGCTGCTTGCTGCTCCTGCTGCTGCTTGTTGCTGCTGCTGCTTGCTGCTGCTGCTGCTTGCTGCTGCTGCTGCTGCTGCTTGATGCTGCTGCTGCTGCTTTCTGCAGCTGCTGCTTGCTGCTGATGCTGCTGCTGCTTGCTGCTGCTGATGCTTGCTGCTGCTGCTGCTTGCTGATGGTGCTGCTTGCTGCTGCTGCTTGCTGCTGCTGCCGCTTGCTGCTACTGCTTGCTTCTGCTGCTGCTTCCTGCTGCTGCTGCTGCTGCTGCTGCTTCCTGCTGCTGCTGCTGCTGCTGCTTGCTGCTGCTGCTGCCGCTGCTTGCTGCTGTTGCTGCTGCTTGCTGCTGCTGCTGCTGCTGCTTCTTGCTGCTGCTGCTGCTGCTTGCTGCTGCTGCTGCTGCTTGCTGCTGCGGCTGCTGCTGCTTGCTCCTGCTGCTGCTGCTTGCTGCTTGCTGCTGCTGCTGCTGCTGGTGCATGCTGCTGCTGCTGCTTGCTGCTGCTGCTGCTGATTGCTGCTGCTGCTTCTGATTGCTGCTGCTGCTGCTTGCAGCTGCTGCTGCTTCTTGCTGCCGCTGCTTGCTGCTGCTGCTTGCTGCTGCTGCTGCTGCTGCTTGCTGCTACTGCTTCCTGCTGCTGCTGCTGCTGCTTGCTGCTCCTGCTGCATGCTGCTGCTGCTGCTCTCTGCTGCTGCTCTCTGCTGAGGCTGCTGCTGCTTGCTGCTGCTTGCTGCTCCTGCTGCTAGTTGCTGCTGCTGCTTGCTGCTGCTGCTGCTTGATGCTGCTGCTGCTGCTGCTTTCTGCAGCTGCTGCTTGCTGCTGATGCTGCTGCTGCTGCTTGCTGCTGCTGCTGCTGCTTGCTGCTGCTGATGCTTGCTGCTGCTGATGCTTGCTGCTGCTGCTGCTTGCTGATGCTGCTGCTTGCTGCTGCTGCTTGCTGCTGCTGCTGCTGCAGCTTGCTGCTGGAACTGCTGCTGCTGCAGCTGCTGCTTGCTGCTGCTGCTTGCTGCTCCTGCAGCTACTTGCTGCTGCTGGTGGTTCTTGCTGCTGCTGCTGCTGCTTGATGCTGCTGCTTTCTGCAGCTGCTGCTACTGCATGCTGCTGCTTGCTGCTGCTGCTCCTTGCTGCTGCTGCTTGCTGCTGCAAGTACTGCTGCTGCTTGCTGCTGCTGCTGCATGCTGCTGCTGCTGCTGCTTGCTGCTGCTGCTGCTTGCTGCTGCTGCTTGCTGCTGCTGCTACTGCTTGCTGCTGCTGCTACTGCTAGCTCCTGCTGCTTGCTGCTGCTGCTCCTTGCTGCTGCTGCTGCTGCTTGCTGCTGCTGCTGCAACTGCTGCTTGCTGCTGCTGCTTGCTGCTGCTTCTTGCTGCTGCTGCTTCTTGCTGCTGCTGCTGCTGCTGCTTGCTGCTGCTGCTGCTGCTGCTGCTTGCTGCTGCTGCTGCTACTTGCTGCTGCTGCGGCTGCTTGCTGCTGCTGCTGCTGCTTGCTGCTGCTGCTGCTTGCTGCTGCTGCTTGCTGCTGCTTGCTACTGCTTGCTGCTGCTGCTGCTGCTTGCTGCTGCTCCTGCTCCTGCTGCTGCTGCTGCTTGCTGCTTCTGCTTCTTGCTGCTGCTGCTGCTGCTTGCTGCTGTCTGCTGCTGTTGCTGCTGCTTGCTGCTGCTTGCTGCTGCTGCTGCTTGCTGCTTGCTGCTGCTGCTTGCTGCTTGCTGCTGCTGCTGGTTGCTGCTGCTGCTGCTGCTGCTGCTGCTGGTGCTTGCTGCTGTTGCTGCTGCTTGCTGCTTGCTGCTGCTGCTGCTGCTGCTGCTTGCTGCTGCTGCTTGCTGCTGATGCTGCGGCGTGCTGCTCCTGCTACTGCTTGCTGCTGCTGCTGCTGCTTGTTGCTGCTGCTGCTTGCTGCTACTGCTGCTGCTGCTTGCTGCTACTGCTGCTGCTGCTGCTGCTTGCTGCTGCTTGCTGCTGCTGCTTGCTGCTGCTGCTGCTTGCTGCTGCTGCTGCTGCTGCTGCTTGCTGCTGCTGCTGCTTGCTGCTTGCTGCTTGCTGCTGCTGCTGCTTGCTGCTTGCTGCTGTTGCTGCTGCTTGCTGCTGTTGCTGCTGCTTGCTGCTGCTGCTGCTGCTTGCTGCTGCTTCTTGCTGCTGCTGCTGCTGCTGCTGCTGCTGCTGCTGCTTGCTGCTGCTGCTGCTGCTGCTGCTGCTTGCTGCTGCTGCTGCTGCTGCTTGCTGCTGCGGCTGCTGCTGCTTGCTGCTGCTGCTGCTGCTTGCTGCTGCCGCTTGCTGCTGCTGCTGCTGCTGCTGCTGCTTCCTGCTGCTGCTGCTGCTGCTGCTGCTTCCTGCTGCTGCTGCTGCTGCTTGCTGCTGCTGCTGCCGCTGCTTGCTGCTGTTGCTGCTGCTTGCTGCTGCTGCTGCTGCTGCTTCTTGCTGCTGCTGCTGCTGCTGCTGCTGCTGCTTGCTGCTGCTGCTGCTGCTGCTGCTTGCTGCTGCGGCTGCTGCTGCTTGCTCCTGCTGCTGCTGCTTGCTGCTGCTGGTGCTTGCTGCTTGCTGCTGCTGCTGCTGCTGGTGCATGCTGCTGCTGCTGCTGCTGCTGCTTGCTGCTGCTGCTGCTGATTGCTGCTGCTGCTGCTTGCTGCTGTTGCTGCTGCTGCTTCTTGCTGCCGCTGCTTGCTGCTGCTGCTGCTTGCTGCTGCTGCTTGCTGCTGCTGCTGCTTGCTGCTAATGCTTGCTACTGCTGCTGCTGCTTGCTGCTCCTGCTGCATGCTGCTGCTGCTGCTTGCTGCTGCTGCTCTCTGCTGCGGCTGCTGCTGCTTGCTGCTGTGGCTGCTTGCTGCTGCTGCTTGCTGCTGTTGCTGCTGCTGCTTGCCGCTGCTGCTGCTTGCTGCTCCTGCTGCTGCTTGCTGCTGGTGCTGCTTGCTCCTGCTGCTGCTGCTGCTTCTTGCTGCTGCTGCTGCTTGATGCTGCTGCTGCTGCTTGCTGCTGCTGCTGCTGCTTTCTGCAGCTGCTGCTTGCTGCTGATGCTGCTGCTTGCTGCTGCTGCAGGTGCTTGCTGCTGCTGCTTGCTGCTGCTGCTGCTTGCTGCTGCTGCTACTGCTTGCTGCTGCTGCTGCGGCTGCTTGCTTCTGCTGCTGCTTGCTGCTGCTGCTCCTTGCTGCTGCTGCTTGCTGCTGCTGCTGCTGCAGCTTGCTGCTGCAACTGCTGCTGCTGCAGCTGCTGCTTGCTGCTGCTGCTTGCTGCTCCTGCAGCTACTTGCTGCTGCTGGTGGTTCTTGCTGCTGCTGCTGCTGCTTGATGCTGCTGCTTTCTGCAGCTGCTGCTTGCTGCTGCTGCTACTGCATGCTGCTGCTTGCTGCTGCTGCTCCTTGCTGCTGCTGCTTGCTGCTGCAAGTACTGCTGCTGCTTGCTGCTGCTGCTGCATGCTGCTGCTGCTGCTGCTTGCTGCTGCTGCTGCTTGCTGCTGCTTGCTGCTGCTGCTACTGCTTGCTGCTGCTACTACTGCTAGCTCCTGCTGCTTGCTGCTGCTGCTCCTTGCTGCTGCTGCTGCTGCTGCTGCTTCTGCTGCTGCTGCTGCTTGCTGCTGCTGCTGCAACTGCTGCTTGCTGCTGCTGCTTGCTGCTGCTTCTTGCTGCTGCTGCTTCTTGCTGCTGCTGCTGCTTGCTGCTGCTGCTGCTGCTGCTTGCTGCTGCTGCTGCTGCTGCTTGCTGCTGCTGCGGCTGCTTGCTGCTGCTGCTGCTGCTGCTTGCTGCTGCTGCTTGCTGCTGCTGCTTGCTGCTGCTTGCTGCTGCTTGCTGCTGCTGCTGCTTGCTGCTGCTCCTGCTCCTGCTCCTGCTGCTGCTGCTGCTTGCTGCTTCTGCTTCTTGCTGCTGCTGCTGCTGCTGCTGCTGCTTGCTGCTGTCTGCTGCTGTTGCTGCTGCTTGCTGCTGCTTGCTGCTGCTGCTGCTTGCTGCTTGCTGCTGCTGCTTGCTGCTTGCTGCTGCTGCTGGTTGCTGCTGCTGCTGCTGCTGGTGCTGGCTGCTCTTGCTGCTGCTTGCTGCTTGCTGCTGCTGCTGCTGCTTGCTGCTGCTGCTGCTGCTTGCTGCTGCTGCTTGCTGCTGATGCTGCGGCGTGCTGCTCCTGCTACTGCTTGCTGCTGCTGCTGCTGCTGCTTGTTGCTGCTGCTGCTTGCTGCTACTGCTGCTGCTGCTTGCTGCTACTGCTGCTGCTGCTGCTGCTTGCTGCTGCTTGCTGCTGCTGCTTGCTGCTGCTGCTGCTTGCTGCTGCTGCTGCTGCTTGCTGCTGCTGCTGCTTGCTGCTTGCTGCTTGCTGCTGCTGCTGCTTGCTGCTTGCTGCTGCTTGCTGCTGCTTGCTGCTGTTGCTGCTGCTTGCTGCTGTTGCTGCTGCTTGCTGCTGCTGCTGCTGCTTGCTGCTGCTTCTTGCTGCTGCTGCTGCTGCTGCTGCGTGCTGCTGCTGCTGCTGCTTGCTGCTGCTGCTGCTGCTTGCTGCGGCGGCTGCTGCTGCTTGCTGCTGCTGCTGCTGCTGCTTGCTGCTGCCGCTTGCTGCTGCTGCTGCTGCTGCTTCCTGCTGCTGCTGCTGCTGCTGCTGCTGCTGCTGCTGCTTCCTGCTGCTGCTGCTGCTGCTTGCTGCTGCTGCTGCCGCTGCTTGCTGCTGTTGCTGCTGCTTGCTGCTGCTGCTGCTGCTTCTTGCTGCTGCTGCTGCTGCTGCTGCTTGCTGCTGCTGCTGCTTGCTGCTGCGGCTGCTGCTGCTTGCTCCTGCTGCTGCTGCTTGCTGCTGCTGGTGCTTGCTGCTTGCTGCTGCTGCTGCTGCTGGTGCATGCTGCTGCTGCTGCTGCTGCTTGCTGCTGCTGCTGCTGATTGCTGCTGCTGCTGCTGCTTGCTGCTGTTGCTGCTGCTGCTGCTTGCAGCTGCTGCTGCTTCTTGCTGCCGCTGCTTGCTGCTGCTGCTGCTTGCTGCTGCTGCTGCTTGCTGCTGCTGCTTGCTGCTGCTGCTGCTTGCTGCTACTGCTTGCTGCTGCTGCTGCTGCTTGCTGCTCCTGCTGCATGCTGCTGCTGCTGCTTGCTGCTGCTGCTCTCTGCTGCGGCTGCTGCTGCTGCTTGCTGCTGCTTGCTGCTCCTGCTGCTAGTTGCTGCTGCTGCTTGCTGCTGCTGCTTGATGCTGCTGCTGCTGCTGCTTTCTGCAGCTGCTGCTTGCTGCTGATGCTGCTGCTGCTGCTTGCTGCTGCTGCTGCTTGCTGCTGCTGATGCTTGCTGCTGCTGCTTGCTGATGCTGCTACTTGCTGCTGCTGCTTGCTGCTGCTGCCGCTTGCTGCTACTGCTTGCTGCTGCTGCTGCTTGCTGCTCCTGCTGCATGCTGCTGCTGCTGCTGCTTGCTGCTGCTGCTTGCTGCTGCTGCTCTCTGCTGCGGCTGCTGCTGCTTGCTGCTGCTTGCTGCTGCTGCTTGCTGCTGCTGCTGCTGCTTGCTGCTGCTGCTGCTTCTTGCTGCTGCTACTGCTGATTGCTGCTGCTGCTGCTGCTGCTGCTTGCTGCTGTTGCTGCTGCTGCTGCTTGCAGCTGCTGCTGCTTCTTGCTGCTGCTGCTTGCTGCTGCTGCTTGCTGCTGCTGCTTGCTGCTGCTGCTGCTTGCTGCTGCTGTTGCTGCTTGCTGCTGCTTGCTGCTCCTGCTGCTGCTTGCTGCTGCTGCTGCTGCTGCTGCTTGCTGCTGCTGCTGCTTGCTGCTGCTGCTGCTGCTGCTGCTGCTGCTTTATGCTGCTGCTGCTGCTGCTTTCTGCAGCTGCTGCTTGCTGCTGATGCTGCTGCTGCTGCTGCTTGCTGCTGCTGCTGCTTGCTGCTGCTGATGCTTGCTGCTGCTGATGCTTGCTGCTGCTGCTGCTTGCTGATGGTGCTGCTTGCTGCTGCTGCTTGCTGCTGCTGCCGCTTGCTGCTACTGCTTGCTGCTGCTGCTGCTTGCTGCTCCTGCTGCATGCTGCTGCTGCTGCTTGCTGCTGCTGCTCTCTGCAGCGGCTGCTGCTGTTTGCTGCTGCTTGCTGCTCCTGCTGCTGCTTGCTGCTGCTGCTGCTTGCTGCTGCTGCTGCTGCTTGCTGCTGCTGCTGCTGCTTGCTGCTGCTGCTGCTTCTTGCTGCTGCTTGCTGCTCCTGCTGCTGCTTGCTGCTGCTGCTGCGGCTGCTTGCTTCTGCTGCTGCTTGCTGCTGCTGCACCTTGCTGCTGCTGCTGCTGCTTGCTGCTGCTGCTGCTGCTGCTGCAGCTGCTGCTTGCTGCTGCTGCTTGCTACTCCTGCAGCTACTTGCTGCTGCTGCTGGTTCTTGCTGCTGCTGCTGCTGCTGCTGCTTGATGCTGCTGCTTTCTGCAGCTGCTGCTTGCTGCTGCTGCTACTGCATGCTGCTGCTTGCTGCTGCTGCTCCTTGCTGCTGCTGCTTGCTGCTGCAACTGCTGCTGCTGCTGCATGCTGCTGCTGCTGCTGCTTGCTGCTGCTGCTGCTTGCTGCTGCTGCTACTGCTTGCTGCTGCTACTGCTAGCTGCTGCTGCTTGCTGCTGCTGCTCCTTGCTGCTACTGCTCCTTGCTGCTGCTGCTGCTGCTTGTGCTGCTGCTGCTTGCTGCTGCTGCTGCAACTGCTGCTTGCTGCTGCTGCTTGCTGCTGCTTCTTGCTGCTGCTGCTTCTTGCTGCTGCTGCTGCTGCTTGCTGCTGCTGCTGCTGCTGCTTGCTGCTGCTGCTTGCTGCTACTGCGGCTGCTTGCTGCTGCTGCTGCTGCTTGCTGCTGCTGCTTGCTGCTGCTGCTGCTTGCTGCTGCTGTTGCTGCTTGCTGCTGCTTGCTGCTCCTGCTGCTGCTTGCTGCTGCTGCTGCTGCTGCTGCTGCTTGCTGCTGCTGCTGCTTGCTGCTGCTGCTGCTGCTTTATGCTGCTGCTGCTGCTGCTTTCTGCAGCTGCTGCTTGCTGCTGATGCTGCTGCTGCTGCTGCTTGCTGCTGCTGCTGCTTGCTGCTGCTGCTGCTTGCTGCTGCTGATGCTTGCTGCTGCTGCTGCTTGCTGATGGTGCTGCTTGCTGCTGCTGCTTGCTGCTGCTGCCGCTTGCTGCTACTGCTTGCTGCTGCTGCTGCTTGCTGCTCCTGCTGCATGCTGCTGCTGCTGCTTGCTGCTGCTGCTCTCTGCAGCGGCTGCTGCTGTTTGCTGCTGCTTGCTGCTCCTGCTGCTGCTTGCTGCTGCTGCTGCTTGCTGCTGCTGCTGCTGCTTGCTGCTGCTGCTGCTGCTTGCTGCTGCTGCTGCTTCTTGCTGCTGCTTGCTGCTCCTGCTGCTGCTTGCTGCTGCTGCTGCGGCTGCTTGCTTCTGCTGCTGCTTGCTGCTGCTGCACCTTGCTGCTGCTGCTGCTGCTTGCTGCTGCTGCTGCAGCTGCTGCTTGCTGCTGCTGCTTGCTACTCCTGCAGCTACTTGCTGCTGCTGCTGGTTCTTGCTGCTGCTGCTGCTGCTGCTTGATGCTGCTGCTTTCTGCAGCTGCTGCTTGCTGCTGCTGCTACTGCATGCTGCTGCTTGCTGCTGCTGCTCCTTGCTGCTGCTGCTTGCTGCTGCAACTGCTGCTGCTGCTGCATGCTGCTGCTGCTGCTGCTTGCTGCTGCTGCTGCTTGCTGCTGCTGCTACTGCTTGCTGCTGCTACTGCTAGCTGCTGCTGCTTGCTGCTGCTGCTCCTTGCTGCTACTGCTCCTTGCTGCTGCTGCTGCTGCTTGTGCTGCTGCTGCTTGCTGCTGCTGCTGCAACTGCTGCTTGCTGCTGCTGCTTGCTGCTGCTTCTTGCTGCTGCTGCTTCTTGCTGCTGCTGCTGCTGCTTGCTGCTGCTGCTGCTGCTGCTTGCTGCTGCTGCTTGCTGCTACTGCGGCTGCTTGCTGCTGCTGCTGCTGCTTGCTGCTGCTGCTTGCTGCTGCTTGCTGCTGCTGCTGCTGCTCCTGCTCCTGCTGCTGCTGCTGCTTGCTGCTGCTGCTTCTTGCTGCTGCTGCTGCTGCTGCTGCTGCTGCTTGCTGCTGTTTGCTGCTGTTGCTGCTGCTTGCTGCTTGCTGCTGCTGCTTGCTGCTTGCTGCTGCTGCTGGTTGCTGCTGCTGCTGCTGCTGGTGCTTGCTGCTGTTGCTGCTGCTGCTGCTTGCTGCTTGCTGCTGCTGCTGCTGCTTGCTGCTGATACTGCGGCGTGCTGCTCCTGCTGCTGCTTGCTGCTGCTGCTGCTGCTTGTTGCTGCTGCTGCTTGCTGCTACTGCTGCTGCTGCTTGCTGCTGCTTGCTGCTGCTGCTGCTGCTGCTTGCTGCTTGCTGCTTGCTGCTGCTGCTGCTGCTTGTTGCTGCTGCTGCTTGCTGCTACTGCTGCTGCTGCTTGCTGCTACTGCTGCTGCTGCTGCTGCTTGCTGCTGCTTGCTGCTGCTGCTGCTGCTGCTTGCTGCTTGCTGCTTGCTGCTGCTGCTTGCTGCTGTTGCTGCTGCTTGTTGCTGCTTCTGCTGCTGCTTGCTGCTGCTTCTTGCTGCTGCTGCTGCTTGCTGCTGCTGCTCCTTGCTGCTGCTGCTGCTGCTTGCTGCTGCTGCTGCTGCTTCCTGCTGCTGCTGCTGCTGCTTGCTGCTTCTGCTGCTGCTGCTGCTGCTGCCGCTGCTTGCTGCTGTTGCTGCTGCTTGCTGCTGCTGCTGCAGCTTGCTGCTGCTTCTTGCTGCTGCTGCTGCTGCTGCTGCTGCTGCTTGCTGCTGCTGCTGCTGCGGCTGCTGCTGCTTGCTCCTGCTGCTGCTGCTGCTTGCTGCTGCTGGTGCTGCTGATTGCTGCTGCTGCTGCTTGCTGCTGTTGCTGCTGCTGCTGCTTGCAGCTGCTGCTGCTTCTTGCTGCCGCTGCTTGCTGCTGCTGCTGCTTGCTGCTGCTGCTTCTTGCTGCTACTGCTTGCTGCTGCTGCTGCTGCTTGCTGCTCCTGCTGCATGCTGCTTCTGCTGCTTGCTGCTGCTGCTCTCTGCTGCGGCTGCTGCTGCTTGCTGCTGCTTGCTGCTCCTGCTGCTGCTTGCTGCTGCTGCTGCTTGCTGCTGCTGCTGCTTCTTGCTGCTGCTGCTGCTGCTTGATGCTGCTGCTGCTGCTGCTTTCTGCAGCTGCTGCTTGCTGCTGATGCTGCTGCTGCTGCTTGCTGCTGCTGCTGCTTGCTGCTGCTGATGCTTGCTGCTGCTGATGCATGCTGCTGCTGCTGCTTGCTGATGCTGCTGCTTGCTGCTGCTGCTTGCTGCTGCTGCCGCTTGCTGCTACTGCTTGCTGCTCCTGCTGCATGCTGCTGCTGCTGCTTGCTGCTGCTTCTTGCTGCTGCTGCTCTCTGCTGCGGCTGCTGCTGCTGCTTGCTGCTGCTTGCTGCTCCTGCTGCTGCTTGCTGCTGCTGCTGCTTGCTGCTGCTGCTGCTTGCTGCTGCTGCTGCTTCTTGCTGCTGCTACTGCTGATTGCTGCTGCTGCTTGCTGCTGTTGCTGCTGCTGCTGCTTGCAGCTGCTGCTGCTTCTTGCTGCTGTTGCTTGCTGCTGCTGCTTGCTGCTGCTGCTGCTTGCTGCTGCTGCTGCTTGTTGCTACTGCTTGCTGCTGCTGCTGCTTGCTGCTCCTGCTGCATGCTGCTGCTGCTGCTTGCTGCTGCTGCTGCTTGCTGCTGGTGCTGCTTGCTGCTCCTGCTGCTGCTTGCTGCTGCTGCTGCTTCTTGCTGCTGCTGCTGCTGCTTGATGCTGCTGCTGCTGCTGCTTTCTGCAGCTGCTGCTTGCTGCTGAAGCTGCTGCTTGCTGCTGCTGCAGGTGCTTGCTGCTGCTGCTTTCTGCTGCTGCTGCTGCTTGCTGCTGCTGCTTGCTGCTGCTGCTACTGCTTGCTGCTGCTGCTGCTGCTGCTTGCTTCTGCTGCTGCTTGCTGCTGCTGCTCCTTGCTGCTTGCTGCTGCTGCATGCTGCTGCTGCTGGAGCTGCTTGCTGCTGCTACTGCTTGCTGCTGCTGCTCCTTGCTGCTACTGCTCCTTGCTGCTGCTGCTGCTGCGGCTTCTGCTGCTGCTGCTTGCTGCTTGCTGCTGCTGCAACTGCTGCTTGCTGCTGCTGCTGCTTCTAGCTGCTGCTGCTGCTTGCTGATGCTGCTGCTTGCTGCTGCTGCTGCTGCATGCTGCTACTGCTTGCTGCTGCTGCTGCTGCTGCTTGCTGCTGCTGTTGCTGCTTGATGCTGCTGCTGCTGCTGCTTGCTGCTGCTGCTGCTGCTTGTTGCTGCTGCTGCTTGCTGCTACTGCTGATGCTGCTTGCTGCTAGTGCTGCTGCTGCTGCTGCTGCTTGCTGCTGCTGCTGGTGCTTGCTGCTGCTTGCTGCTGCTGCTTGCTGCTGCTGCTGCTGCTGCTTGCTGCTGCTGCTGCTTGCTGCTGCTGCTGCTTGCTGCTGCTGCTACTGCTTGCTGCTCCTGCTGCTTGCTGCTGCTCCTTGCTGCTGCTGCTTGCTGCAGCTGATGCTGCTGCTGCTGCTGCTGCTGCTGCTTGCTGCTGCTGCTGCTGCTTGCTGCTGCCGCTTGCTGCTGCTTGCTGCTGCTGCTGCTGCTTCCTGCTGCTGCTGCTGCTGCTGCTGCTTGCTGCTTCTGCTGCTGCTGCTGCTTGCTGCTGCTGCTGCCGCTGCTTGCTGCTGTTGCTGCTGCTTGCTGCCGCTGCTGCTGCCTGCTGCTGCTGCTGCTTCTTGCTGCTGCTGCTGCTTGCTGCTGCTGCTGCTTGCTCCTGCTGCTGCTGCTTGCTGCTGCTGGTGCTTGCTGCTTGCTGCTGCTGCTGCTGCTGCTGCTGGTGCATGCTGCTGCTGCTTGCTGCTGCTGCTGCTTGCTGCTGCTGCTGCTTGCTGGTACTGCTTGCTGCTGCTGCTGCTTGCTGCTGCTGCTGCTTTCTGCAGCTGCTGCTTGCTGCTGATGCTGCTGCTTGCTGCTGCTGCAGGTGCTTGCTGCTGCTGCTTGCTGCTGCTGCTGCTTGCTGCTGTTGCTACTGCTTGCTGCTGCTGCTGCGGCTGCTTGCTTCTGCTGCTGCTTGCTGCTGCTGCACCTTGCTGCTGCTGCTGCTGCTTGCTGCTGCTGCTGCAGCTGCTGCTTGCTGCTGCTGCTTGCTGCTCCTGCAGCTACTTGCTGCTGCTGCTGGTTCTTGCTGCTGCTGCTGCTGCTGCTTGATGCTGCTGCTTTCTGCAGCTGCTGCTTGCTGCTGCTGCTACTGCATGCTGCTGCTTGCTGCTGCTGCTCCTTGCTGCTGCTGCTTGCTGCTGCAACTGCTGCTGCTGCTGCATGCTGCTGCTGCTGCTGCTTGCTGCTGCTACTGCTAGCTGCTTCTGCTTGCTGCTGCTGCTCCTTGCTGCTACTGCTCCTTGCTGCTGCTGCTGCTTCTGCTGCTGCTGCTTGCTGCTGCTGCTGCAACTGCTGCTTGCTGCTGCTGCTTGCTGCTGCTTCTTGCTGCTGCTTCTTGCTGCTGCTGCTTCTTGCTGCTGCTGCTGCTGCTTGCTGCTGCTGCGGCTGCTTGCTGCTGCTGCTGCTACTTGCTGCTGCTGCTTGCTGCTGCTGCTGCTGCTCCTGCTCCCGCTGCTGCTGCTGCTTGCTGCTGCTGCTTCTTCTTGCTGCTGCTGCTGCTTGCTGCTGTTTGCTGCTGTTGCTGCTGCTTGCTGCTGCTTGCTGCTGCTTGCTGCTGCTTGCTGCTGCTTGCTGCTGCTTGCTGCTTGCTGCTGCTGCTGCTGCTGGTTGCTGCTGCTGCTGCTGGTTGCTGCTGCTGCTGCTGGTGCTTGCTGCTGTTGCTGCTGCTTGCTGCTTGCTTCTGCTGCTGCTGCTGCTTGCTGCTGCTGCTTGCTGCTGCTTGCTGCTGCTGCTGCTTGCTGCTACTGCTGCTGCTGCTGCTGCTTGCTGCTGCTTGCTGCTGCTGCTTGCTGCTGCTGCTGCTGCTGCTTGCTGCTGCTGCTGCTGCTTGCTGCTGCTGCTACTGCTTGCTGCTGCTGCTGCTTGCTGCTGCTGCTGCTTGCTGCTTGCTGCTTGCTGCTGCTGCTTGCTGCTTGCTGCTGCTGCTTGCTGCTGTTGCTGCTGCTTGTTGCTGCTGCTTGCTGCTGCTTCTTGCTGCTGCTGCTGCTGCTGCTTGCTGCTTCTGCTGCTTGCTGCTGCGGCTGCTGCTGCTTGCTCCTGCTGCTGCTGCTCCTTGCTGCTGCTGCTGCTTGCTGCTGCCGCTTGCTGCTGCTGCTGCTGCTGCTGCTTCCTGCTGCTGCTGCTGCTTGCTGCTTCTGCTGCTGCTGCTGCTTGCTGCTTCTGCTGCCGCTGCTTGCTGCTGTTGCTGCTGCTTGCTGCTGCTGCTGCTGCTGCTTCTTGCTGCTGCTGCTGCTGCTTGCTGCTGCTGCTGCTGCTGCTGCTTGCTGCTGCTGCTTGCTGCTACTGCTTGCTGCTGCTGCTGCTGCTTGCTGCTCCTGCAGCATGCTGCTGCTGCTGCTTGCTGCTGCTCTCTGCTGCGGCTGCTGCTGCTTGCTGCTGCTTGCTGCTCCTGCTGCTGCTTGCTGCTGCTGCTGCTTGCTGCTGCTGCTGCTGCTTGCTGCTGCTGCTGCTTGCTGCTGCTGCTTCTTGCTGCTGCTGCTGCTGCTTGATGCTGCTGCTGCTTTCTGCAGCTGCTGCTTGCTGCTGATGCTGCTGCTTGCTCCTGCTGCTGCTGCTTGCTGCTGCTGGTGCTGCTGATTGCTGCTGCTGCTGCTTGCTGCTGTTGCTGCTGCTGCTGCTTGCAGCTGCTGCTGCTTCTTGCTGCCGCTGCTTGCTGCTGCTGCTGCTTGCTGCTGCTGCTTGCTGCTGCTGCTTGCTGCTACTGCTTGCTGCTGCTGCTGCTGCTTGCTGCTCCTGCTGCATGCTGCTGCTGCTGCTTGCTGCTGCTCTCTGCTGCGGCTGCTGCTGCTTGCTGCTGCTTGCTGCTCCTGCTGCTGCTTGCTGCTGCTGCTGCTTGCTGCTGCTGCTGCTGCTTGCTGCTGCTGCTTGCTGCTGCTGCTTCTTGCTGCTGCTGCTGCTGCTGCTGCTGCTGCTTGATGCTGCTGCTGCTTTCTGCAGCTGCTGCTTGCTGCTGATGCTGCTGCTGCTGCTTGCTGCTGCTGATGCTTGCTGCTGCTGATGCATCCTGCTGCTGCTGCTTGCTGATGCTGCTGCTTGCTGCTGCTGCTTGCTGCTGCTGCCGCTTGCAGCTACTGCTTGCTGCTGCTGCTTGCTGCTCCTGCTGCATGCTGCTGCTGCTGCTTGCTGCTGCTGCTCTCTGCTGCGGCTGCTGCTGCTTGCTGCTGCTTGCTGCTCCTGCTGCTGCTTGCTGCTGCTGCTGCTTGCTGCTGCTGCTGCTTGCTGCTGCTGCTGCTGCTGCTGCTGCTTCTTGCTGCTGCTACTGCTGATTGCTGCTGCTGCTGCTTGCAGCTGCTGCTGCTTCTTGCTGCTGCTGCTTGCTGCTGCTGCTTGCTGCTGCTGCTGCTTGCTGCTGCTGCTGCTGCTTGTTGCTACTGCTTGCTGCTGCTGTGCTTGCTGCTCCTGCTGCATGCTGCTGCTGCTGCTTGCTGCTGCTGCTGCTTGCTGCTGGTGCTGCTTGCTGCTCCTGCTGCTGCTTGCTGCTGCTGCTGCTTCTTGCTGCTGCTGCTGCTTGATGCTGCTGCTGCTGCTGCTGCTGCTTTCTGCAGCTGCTGCTTGCTGCTGAAGCTGCTGCTTGCTGCTGCTGCTTTCTGCTGCTGCTGCTACTGCTTGCTGCTGCTGCTGCTGCTGCTGCTTGCTTCTGCTGCTGCTTGCTGCTGCTGCTCCTTGCTGCTTGCTGCTGCTGCATGCTGCTGCTGCTGCAGCTGCTTGCTGCTGCTGCTGCTTGCTGCTGCTGCTGCTCCTTGCTGCTACTGCTCCTTGCTGCTGCTACTGCTGCGGCTTCTGCTGCTGCTGCTGCTTGCTGCTGCTGCAACTGCTGCTTGCTGCTGCTGCTGCTTCTAGCTGCTGCTGCTGCTTGCTGATGCTGCTGCTTGCTGCTGCTGCTTGCTGCTGCTGCTGCATGCTGCTACTGCTTGCTGCTGCTGCTGCTGCTTGCTGCTGCTGTTGTTGCTTGATGCAGCTGCTGCTGCTGCTTGTTGCTGCTGCTGCTTGCTGCTACTGCTGATGCTGCTTGCTGCTAGTGCTGCTGCTGCTGCTGCTTGCTGCTGCTGCTGGTGCTTGCTGCTGCTTGCTGCTGCTGCTGCTTGCTGCTGCTGCTACTGCTTGCTGCTCCTGCTGCTTGCTGCTGCTCCTTGCTGCTGCTTGCTGCTTGCTGCTGCTGCTGCTTGCTGCAGCTGATGCTGCTGCTGCTTCCTGCTGCTGCTGCTGCTGCTGCTTGCTGCTGCCGCTTGCTGCTGCTTGCTGCTGCTGCTGCTGCTTCCTGCTGCTGCTGCTGCTGCTGCTTGCTGCTTCTGCTGCTGCTGCTGCTTGCTGCTGCTGCTGCCGCTGCTTGCTGCTGTTGCTGCTGCTTGCTGCTGCTGCTGCTGCCTGCTGCTGCTGCTGCTTCTTGCTGCTGCTGCTGCTTGCTGCTGCTGCTGCTGCTGCTGCTTGCTCCTGCTGCTGCTGCTTGCTGCTGCTGGTGCTTGCTGCTTGCTGCTGCTGCTGCTGCTGCTGCTGCTGCTGCTGCTGCTGCTGGTGGTGCATGGTGCTGCTGCTTGCTGCTGCTGCTTGCTGATGCTGCTGCTTGCTGGTACTGCTTGCTGCTGCTGCTGCTTGCTGCTCCTGCTGCATGCTGCTGCTGCTGCTTGCTGCTGCTGCTGCTTGCTGCTGCTGCTTGCTGCTGCTGCTGCTTGCTGCTGTTGCTTGCTGCTGCTTGCTGCTCCTGCTGCTGCTTGCTGCTGCTGCTGCTTCTTGCTGCTGCTGCTGCTTGATGCTGCTGCTGCTGCTTTCTGCAGCTGCTGCTTGCTGCTGCTGCTGCTGCTTGCTGCTGATGATGCTTGCTGCTGCTGCTGCTTGCTGATGCTGCTGCTTGCTGCTGCTGCTGCTTGCTGCTGCTGCTGCTGCATGCTGCTCCTGCTGCATGCTGCTACTGCTGCTTGCTGCTGCTGCTGCTTGCTGCTGCTGCTTGCTGCTGCTGCTCTCTGCTGCGGCTGCTGCTGCTTGCTGCTGCTTGCTGCTCCTGCTGCTGCTTGCTGCTGTTGCTGCTTCTTGCTGCTGCTACTGCTGATTGCTGCTGCTGCTGCTGCTGCTGCTGCTTGCAGCTGCTGCTGCTTCTTGCTGCTGCTGCTTGCTGCTGCTGCTTGCTGCTGCTGCTGCTTGCTGCTGCTGCTTGCTGCTACTGCTTGCTGCTGCTGCTGCTGCTTGCTGCTCCTGCTGCATGCTGCTGCTTGCTGCTCCTGCTGCTGCTTGCTGCTGCTGCTGCTTCTTGCTGCTGCTGCTGCTTGATGCTGCTGCTGCTGCTTTCTGCAGCTGCTGCTTGCTGCTGAAGCTGCTGCTTGCTGCTGCTGCTGGTTGCTGCTGCTGCAGGTGCTTGCTGCTGCTGCTTTCTGCTGCTGCTGCTGCTTGCTGCTGCTGCTGCTTGCTTCTGCTGCTGCTTGCTGCTGCTGCTCCTTGCTGCTGCTGCTTGCTGCTGCTGCTGCTGCTGCTGCTTGCTGCTGCTGCTGCTTGCTGCTGCTGCTACTGCTTGCTGCTGCTGCTTGCTGCTGCTGCTCCTTGCTGCTACTGCTCCTTGCTGCTGCTGCTGCTGCGGCTTCTGCTGCTGCTTGCTGCTGCTGCTGCTTGCTGCTGCTGCTGCTTGCTGCTTGCTGCTGCTGCAACTGCTGCTTGCTGCTGCTGCTGCTTCTACCTGCTGCTGCTTCGTGCTGCTGCTGCTTGCTGCTGCTGCTGCTGCTTTCTGCTGCTGCTGCTGCTGCTTGCTGGTGCTGCTGTTGGTGCTTGATGCTGCTGCTGCTGCTGCTTGCTGCTGCTGCTGCTGCTGCTTGATGCTGCGGCTGCTTGCTGCTGCTGCTGCTGCTCTCTGCTGCTGCTGCTTGCAGCAGCTGCTGCTGCTGCTGCTTGCTGCTGCTGCTGCTGCTTTCTGCTGCTGCTGCTGCTCCTGCTCCTGCTCGTGCTGCTGATGCTGCTTGCTGCTGTTTGCTGCTGCTGCTGCGGTTTGCTGCTGCTTGCTGCTGCTGCTGCTTGCTGCTGCTTGCTGCTGCTGCTGCTGCTGCTGCTGCTGCTGCAGGTGCTTGCTGCTGTTGCTGCTGCTGCTGCTGCTGCTTGCTGCTGATGCTGCTGCGTGCTGCTCCTGCTGCTGCTTGCTGCTGCTCCTTGCTGCTGCTGCTTGCTGCTGCTGCTGCTTGCTGCTGCTGCTTGCTGCTGCTGCTTGCTGCTGCAGCTGCTTCTTGCTGCTGCAGCTGCTTCTTGCTGCTGCTGCGGCTGCTGCTTGCTGCAGCTGCTGCTGCTGCTTCCTGCTGCTGCTGCTGCTTGCTGCTGCTGCTTGCTGCTGCCGCTTGCTGCTGCTGCTGCTGCTTGCTGCTTCTGCTTGCTGCTGCTGCTGCTATTTCCTGCTGCTGCTGCTGCTTGCTGCTTCTGCTGCTGCTGCTGCCGCTGCTGCTTGCTGCTGCTGCTGCTGCTTCTTGCTGCTGCTGCTGCTTCTTGCTGCTGCTGCTGCTGCTGCTGCTTGCTGCTGCTGCTGCTGCTGCTTGCTGCTGCTGGTGCTTGCTTCTTGCTGCTGCTGCTGCTGCTGCTGGTGGTGCATGCTGCTGCTGCTGCTGCTTGCTGCTGCTGCTGATTGCTGCTGCTGCTGCTGCTTGCTGCTGTTGCTGCTGCTGCTGCTGCTGCTTGCTGCTGCTGCTGCTGCTTCTTGCTGCTGCTGCTTGCTGCTGCTTGCTGCTGCTGCTTGCTGCTGCTGATGATTGCTGCTGCTGCTGCTTGCTGCTGCTGCTTGCTGATGCTGCTGCTTGCTGCTCCTGCTGCATGCTGCTGCTGCTGCTTGCTGCTGCTGCTGCTGCTTGCTGCTGCTGCTGCGGCTTGCTGCTGCTGCTGCTGCTTGCTGCTGCTGCTGCTTGCTGCGGCTGCTTGCTGCTGCTTGCTGCTGATGCTGCTGCTTGCTGCTGCTTGCTGCTGTTGCTGCTGGTGCTTGCTGCTGCTGCTGCTGCTGGTGCTTACTGCTGCTGCTGCTGCTGCTGATTGCTGCTGCTGCTTGCTGCTGCTGCAGTTGCTGCTGCTACTGCTGCTGCTTGCTGCTGCTGCTTGCTGCTACTGCTGCTGCTGCTTGCTGCTGCTGCTGGTGCTTGCTGCTGCTGCTGCTGCTGCTTGCTGCTCCTGCTGCATGCTGCTGCTGCTGCTTGCTGCTGCTGCTGCTGCTGCTGCTTGCTGCTGCTTGCTGCTGCTGCTTGCTGCTGCTGCTGCTGCTTGCTGCTGCTGCTGCTTGCTGCTGCTGCTGCTTGCTGCTTGCTGCTTGCTGCTTGCTGCTGCTGCTGCTGCTTGCTGCTGTTGCTGCTGCTTGCTGCTGCTGCTGCTTGCTGCTGCTTCTTGCTGCTGCTGCTGCTTGCTGCTGCTGCTGCTGCTTGCTGCTGCGTCTGCTGCTGCTTGCTCCTGCTGCTGCTGCTGCTTGCTGCTGCTGCTGCTGCTTGCTGCTGCCGCTTGCTGCTGCTGCTGCTGCTGCTTCCTGCTGCTGCTGCTGCTGCTTGCTGCTTCTGCTGCTGCTGCTGCTTGCTGCTGCTGCTGCCGCTGCTTGCTGCTGTTGCTGCTGCTTGCTGCTGCTGGTGCTGCTGCTGCTGCTTGCTGCTGCTTCATGCTGCTGCTGCTGCTGCTTGCTGCTGCTGCTGCTGCTGCTGGTTGCTGCTGCTGCTGCTGCTTGCTCCTGCTGCTGCTGCTGCTTGCTGCTGCTGGTGCTTGCTGCTTGCTGCTGCTGCTGCTGCTGCTGCTGCTGCTTCTGGTGCATGCTGCTGCTGCTGCTGCTGATTGCTGCTGCTGCTGCTTGCTGCTGTTGCTGCTGCCGCTGCTTGCAGCTGCTGCTGCTTCTTGCTGCCGCTGCTTGCTGCTGCTGCTGCTTGCTGCTGGTGCTTGCTGCTACTGCTTGCTGCTGCTGCTGCTTGCTGCTGCTGCTGCTGCTTGATGCTGCTGCTGCTTTCTGCAGCTGCTGCTTGCTGCTGATGCTGCTGCTTGCTCCTGCTGCTGCTGCTTGCTGCTGCTGGTGCTGCTGATTGCTGCTGCTGCTGCTTGCTGCTGTTGCTGCTGCTGCTGCTTGCAGCTGCTGCTGCTTCTTGCTGCCGCTGCTTGCTGCTGCTGCTGCTTGCTGCTGCTGCTTGCTGCTGCTGCTTGCTGCTACTGCTTGCTGCTGCTGCTGCTGCTTGCTGCTCCTGCTGCATGCTGCTGCTGCTGCTTGCTGCTGCTCTCTGCTGCGGCTGCTGCTGCTTGCTGCTGCTTGCTGCTCCTGCTGCTGCTTGCTGCTGCTGCTGCTTGCTGCTGCTGCTGCTGCTTGCTGCTGCTGCTTGCTGCTGCTGCTTCTTGCTGCTGCTGCTGCTGCTGCTGCTGCTGCTTGATGCTGCTGCTGCTTTCTGCAGCTGCTGCTTGCTGCTGATGCTGCTGCTGCTGCTTGCTGCTGCTGATGCTTGCTGCTGCTGATGCATCCTGCTGCTGCTGCTTGCTGATGCTGCTGCTTGCTGCTGCTGCTTGCTGCTGCTGCCGCTTGCAGCTACTGCTTGCTGCTGCTGCTTGCTGCTCCTGCTGCATGCTGCTGCTGCTGCTTGCTGCTGCTGCTCTCTGCTGCGGCTGCTGCTGCTTGCTGCTGCTTGCTGCTCCTGCTGCTGCTTGCTGCTGCTGCTGCTTGCTGCTGCTGCTGCTTGCTGCTGCTGCTGCTGCTGCTGCTTCTTGCTGCTGCTACTGCTGATTGCTGCTGCTGCTGCTTGCAGCTGCTGCTGCTTCTTGCTGCTGCTGCTTGCTGCTGCTGCTTGCTGCTGCTGCTGCTTGCTGCTGCTGCTGCTGCTTGTTGCTACTGCTTGCTGCTGCTGTGCTTGCTGCTCCTGCTGCATGCTGCTGCTGCTGCTTGCTGCTGCTGCTGCTTGCTGCTGGTGCTGCTTGCTGCTCCTGCTGCTGCTTGCTGCTGCTGCTGCTTCTTGCTGCTGCTGCTGCTTGATGCTGCTGCTGCTGCTGCTGCTGCTTTCTGCAGCTGCTGCTTGCTGCTGAAGCTGCTGCTTGCTGCTGCTGCTTTCTGCTGCTGCTGCTACTGCTTGCTGCTGCTGCTGCTGCTGCTGCTTGCTTCTGCTGCTGCTTGCTGCTGCTGCTCCTTGCTGCTTGCTGCTGCTGCATGCTGCTGCTGCTGCAGCTGCTTGCTGCTGCTGCTGCTTGCTGCTGCTGCTGCTCCTTGCTGCTACTGCTCCTTGCTGCTGCTACTGCTGCGGCTTCTGCTGCTGCTGCTGCTTGCTGCTGCTGCAACTGCTGCTTGCTGCTGCTGCTGCTTCTAGCTGCTGCTGCTGCTTGCTGATGCTGCTGCTTGCTGCTGCTGCTTGCTGCTGCTGCTGCATGCTGCTACTGCTTGCTGCTGCTGCTGCTGCTTGCTGCTGCTGTTGTTGCTTGATGCAGCTGCTGCTGCTGCTTGTTGCTGCTGCTGCTTGCTGCTACTGCTGATGCTGCTTGCTGCTAGTGCTGCTGCTGCTGCTGCTTGCTGCTGCTGCTGGTGCTTGCTGCTGCTTGCTGCTGCTGCTGCTTGCTGCTGCTGCTACTGCTTGCTGCTCCTGCTGCTTGCTGCTGCTCCTTGCTGCTGCTTGCTGCTTGCTGCTGCTGCTGCTTGCTGCAGCTGATGCTGCTGCTGCTTCCTGCTGCTGCTGCTGCTGCTGCTTGCTGCTGCCGCTTGCTGCTGCTTGCTGCTGCTGCTGCTGCTTCCTGCTGCTGCTGCTGCTGCTGCTTGCTGCTTCTGCTGCTGCTGCTGCTTGCTGCTGCTGCTGCCGCTGCTTGCTGCTGTTGCTGCTGCTTGCTGCTGCTGCTGCTGCCTGCTGCTGCTGCTGCTTCTTGCTGCTGCTGCTGCTTGCTGCTGCTGCTGCTGCTGCTGCTTGCTCCTGCTGCTGCTGCTTGCTGCTGCTGGTGCTTGCTGCTTGCTGCTGCTGCTGCTGCTGCTGCTGCTGCTGCTGCTGCTGCTGCTGCTGCTGGTGGTGCATGGTGCTGCTGCTTGCTGCTGCTGCTTGCTGATGCTGCTGCTTGCTGGTACTGCTTGCTGCTGCTGCTGCTTGCTGCTCCTGCTGCATGCTGCTGCTGCTGCTTGCTGCTGCTGCTGCTTGCTGCTGCTGCTTGCTGCTGCTGCTGCTTGCTGCTGTTGCTTGCTGCTGCTTGCTGCTCCTGCTGCTGCTTGCTGCTGCTGCTGCTTCTTGCTGCTGCTGCTGCTTGATGCTGCTGCTGCTGCTTTCTGCAGCTGCTGCTTGCTGCTGCTGCTGCTGCTTGCTGCTGATGATGCTTGCTGCTGCTGCTGCTTGCTGATGCTGCTGCTTGCTGCTGCTGCTGCTTGCTGCTGCTGCTGCTGCATGCTGCTCCTGCTGCATGCTGCTACTGCTGCTTGCTGCTGCTGCTGCTTGCTGCTGCTGCTTGCTGCTGCTGCTCTCTGCTGCGGCTGCTGCTGCTTGCTGCTGCTTGCTGCTCCTGCTGCTGCTTGCTGCTGTTGCTGCTTCTTGCTGCTGCTACTGCTGATTGCTGCTGCTGCTGCTGCTGCTGCTGCTTGCAGCTGCTGCTGCTTCTTGCTGCTGCTGCTTGCTGCTGCTGCTTGCTGCTGCTGCTGCTTGCTGCTGCTGCTTGCTGCTACTGCTTGCTGCTGCTGCTGCTGCTTGCTGCTCCTGCTGCATGCTGCTGCTTGCTGCTCCTGCTGCTGCTTGCTGCTGCTGCTGCTTCTTGCTGCTGCTGCTGCTTGATGCTGCTGCTGCTGCTTTCTGCAGCTGCTGCTTGCTGCTGAAGCTGCTGCTTGCTGCTGCTGCTGGTTGCTGCTGCTGCAGGTGCTTGCTGCTGCTGCTTTCTGCTGCTGCTGCTGCTTGCTGCTGCTGCTGCTTGCTTCTGCTGCTGCTTGCTGCTGCTGCTCCTTGCTGCTGCTGCTTGCTGCTGCTGCTGCTGCTGCTGCTTGCTGCTGCTGCTGCTTGCTGCTGCTGCTACTGCTTGCTGCTGCTGCTTGCTGCTGCTGCTCCTTGCTGCTACTGCTCCTTGCTGCTGCTGCTGCTGCGGCTTCTGCTGCTGCTTGCTGCTGCTGCTGCTTGCTGCTGCTGCTGCTTGCTGCTTGCTGCTGCTGCAACTGCTGCTTGCTGCTGCTGCTGCTTCTACCTGCTGCTGCTTCGTGCTGCTGCTGCTTGCTGCTGCTGCTGCTGCTTTCTGCTGCTGCTGCTGCTGCTTGCTGGTGCTGCTGTTGGTGCTTGATGCTGCTGCTGCTGCTGCTTGCTGCTGCTGCTGCTGCTGCTTGATGCTGCGGCTGCTTGCTGCTGCTGCTGCTGCTCTCTGCTGCTGCTGCTTGCAGCAGCTGCTGCTGCTGCTGCTTGCTGCTGCTGCTGCTGCTTTCTGCTGCTGCTGCTGCTCCTGCTCCTGCTCGTGCTGCTGATGCTGCTTGCTGCTGTTTGCTGCTGCTGCTGCGGTTTGCTGCTGCTTGCTGCTGCTGCTGCTTGCTGCTGCTTGCTGCTGCTGCTGCTGCTGCTGCTGCTGCAGGTGCTTGCTGCTGTTGCTGCTGCTGCTGCTGCTGCTTGCTGCTGATGCTGCTGCGTGCTGCTCCTGCTGCTGCTTGCTGCTGCTCCTTGCTGCTGCTGCTTGCTGCTGCTGCTGCTTGCTGCTGCTGCTTGCTGCTGCTGCTTGCTGCTGCAGCTGCTTCTTGCTGCTGCAGCTGCTTCTTGCTGCTGCTGCGGCTGCTGCTTGCTGCAGCTGCTGCTGCTGCTTCCTGCTGCTGCTGCTGCTTGCTGCTGCTGCTTGCTGCTGCCGCTTGCTGCTGCTGCTGCTGCTTGCTGCTTCTGCTTGCTGCTGCTGCTGCTATTTCCTGCTGCTGCTGCTGCTTGCTGCTTCTGCTGCTGCTGCTGCCGCTGCTGCTTGCTGCTGCTGCTGCTGCTTCTTGCTGCTGCTGCTGCTTCTTGCTGCTGCTGCTGCTGCTGCTGCTGCTGCTTGCTGCTGCTGCTGCTGCTGCTTGCTGCTGCTGGTGCTTGCTTCTTGCTGCTGCTGCTGCTGCTGCTGGTGGTGCATGCTGCTGCTGCTGCTGCTTGCTGCTGCTGCTGATTGCTGCTGCTGCTGCTGCTTGCTGCTGTTGCTGCTGCTGCTGCTGCTGCTTGCTGCTGCTGCTGCTGCTTCTTGCTGCTGCTGCTTGCTGCTGCTTGCTGCTGCTGCTTGCTGCTGCTGATGATTGCTGCTGCTGCTGCTTGCTGCTGCTGCTTGCTGATGCTGCTGCTTGCTGCTCCTGCTGCATGCTGCTGCTGCTGCTTGCTGCTGCTGCTGCTGCTTGCTGCTGCTGCTGCGGCTTGCTGCTGCTGCTGCTGCTTGCTGCTGCTGCTGCTTGCTGCGGCTGCTTGCTGCTGCTTGCTGCTGATGCTGCTGCTTGCTGCTGCTTGCTGCTGTTGCTGCTGGTGCTTGCTGCTGCTGCTGCTGCTGGTGCTTACTGCTGCTGCTGCTGCTGCTGATTGCTGCTGCTGCTTGCTGCTGCTGCAGTTGCTGCTGCTACTGCTGCTGCTTGCTGCTGCTGCTTGCTGCTACTGCTGCTGCTGCTTGCTGCTGCTGCTGGTGCTTGCTGCTGCTGCTGCTGCTGCTTGCTGCTCCTGCTGCATGCTGCTGCTGCTGCTTGCTGCTGCTGCTGCTGCTGCTGCTTGCTGCTGCTTGCTGCTGCTGCTTGCTGCTGCTGCTGCTGCTTGCTGCTGCTGCTGCTTGCTGCTGCTGCTGCTTGCTGCTTGCTGCTTGCTGCTTGCTGCTTGCTGCTGGTGCTGCTGCTTGCTGCTGTTGCTGCTGCTTGCTGCTGCTGCTGCTTGCTGCTGCTTCTTGCTGCTGCTGCTGCTTGCTGCTGCTGCTGCTGCTTGCTGCTGCGTCTGCTGCTGCTTGCTCCTGCTGCTGCTGCTGCTTGCTGCTGCTGCTGCTGCTGCTTGCTGCTGCCGCTTGCTGCTGCTGCTGCTGCTGCTGCTTCCTGCTGCTGCTGCTGCTGCTTGCTGCTTCTGCTGCTGCTGCTGCTTGCTGCTGCTGCTGCCGCTGCTTGCTGCTGTTGCTGCTGCTTGCTGCTGCTGGTGCTGCTGCTGCTGCTTGCTGCTGCTTCATGCTGCTGCTGCTGCTGCTTGCTGCTGCTGCTGCTGCTGCTGGTTGCTGCTGCTGCTGCTGCTTGCTCCTGCTGCTGCTGCTGCTTGCTGCTGCTGGTGCTTGCTGCTTGCTGCTGCTGCTGCTGCTGCTGCTGCTGCTTCTGGTGCATGCTGCTGCTGCTGCTGCTGATTGCTGCTGCTGCTGCTTGCTGCTGTTGCTGCTGCCGCTGCTTGCAGCTGCTGCTGCTTCTTGCTGCCGCTGCTTGCTGCTGCTGCTGCTTGCTGCTGGTGCTTGCTGCTACTGCTTGCTGCTGCTGCTGCTTGCTGCTCCTGCTACATGCTGCTGCTGCTGCTTGCTGCTGCTGCTCTCTGCTGCGGCTGCTGCTGCTTGCTGCTGCTTGCTGCTCCTGCTGCTGCTTGCTGCTGCTGCTGCTGCTTCTTGCTGCTGCTGCTGCTGCTTGATGCTGCTGCTGCTGCTGCTTTCTGCAGCTGCTGCTTGCTGCTGATGCTGCTGCTGCTGCTTGCTGCTGCTGCTTGCTGCTGCTGCTGCTGCTGCTTGCTGCTGCTGATGCTTGCTGCTGCTGATGCTTGCTGCTGCTGCTGCTGCTTGCTGATGCTGCTGCTTGCTGCTACTGCTTGCTACTGCTGCCGCTTGCGGCTACTGCTTGCTGCTGCTGCTGCTTGCTGCTCCTGCTGCATGCTGCTGCTGCTGCTTGCTGCTGCTGCATGCTGCTGCTGCTCTCTGCTGCGGCTGCTGCTGCTTGCTGCTGCTTGCTGCTCCTGCTGCTGCTTGCTGCTGCTGCTGCTTGCTGCTGCTGCTGCTGCTGTTTGCTGCTGCTGCTGCTTCTTGCTGCTGCTACTGCTGATTGCTGCTGCTGCTGCTGCTGCTTGCTGCTCTTGCTGCTGCTGCTGCTTGCAGCTGCTGCTCCTTCTTGCTGCTGCTGCTTGCTGCTGCTGCTTGCTGCTGCTGCTGCTTGCTGCTGCTGCTGCTGCTGCTTGCTGCTACTGCTTGCTGCTGCTGCTGCTGCTGCTTGCTGCTCCTGCTGCATGCTGCTGCTGCTGCTTGCTGCTGGTGCTGCTTGCTGCTCCTGCTGCTGCTTGCTGCTGCTGCTGCTTCTTGCTGCTGCTGCTGCTTGATGCTGCTGCTGCTTTCTGCAGCTGCTGCTTGCTGCTGAAGCTGCTGCTTGTTGCTGCTGCAGGTGCTTGCTGCTGCTGCTTTCTGCTGCTGCTGCTGCTTGCTGCTGCTGCTTGCTGCTGCTGCTACTTCTTGCTGCTGCTTGCTTCTGCTGCTGCTTGCTGCTGCTGCTCCTTGCTGCTTGCTGCTGCTGTATGCTGCTGCTGCTGCTGCTGCTACTGCTTGCTGCTGCTGCTGCTTGCTGCTCCTGCAGCATGCTGCTGCTGCTGCTTGCTGCTGCTCTCTGCTGCGGCTGCTGCTGCTTGCTGCTGCTTGCTGCTCCTGCTGCTGCTTGCTGCTGCTGCTGCTTGCTGCTGCTGCTGCTGCTTGCTGCTGCTGCTGCTTGCTGCTGCTGCTTCTTGCTGCTGCTGCTGCTGCTGCTGCTTGATGCTGCTGCTGCTTTCTGCAGCTGCTGCTTGCTGCTGATGCTGCTGCTTGCTCCTGCTGCTGCTGCTTGCTGCTGCTGGTGCTGCTGATTGCTGCTGCTGCTGCTTGCTGCTGTTGCTGCTGCTGCTGCTTGCAGCTGCTGCTGCTTCTTGCTGCCGCTGCTTGCTGCTGCTGCTGCTTGCTGCTGCTGCTTGCTGCTGCTGCTTGCTGCTACTGCTTGCTGCTGCTGCTGCTGCTTGCTGCTCCTGCTGCATGCTGCTGCTGCTGCTTGCTGCTGCTCTCTGCTGCGGCTGCTGCTGCTTGCTGCTGCTTGCTGCTCCTGCTGCTGCTTGCTGCTGCTGCTGCTTGCTGCTGCTGCTGCTGCTGCTTGCTGCTGCTGCTTGCTGCTGCTGCTTCTTGCTGCTGCTGCTGCTGCTGCTGCTGCTGCTTGATGCTGCTGCTGCTTTCTGCAGCTGCTGCTTGCTGCTGATGCTGCTGCTGCTGCTTGCTGCTACTGATGCTTGCTGCTGCTGATGCATGCTGCTGCTGCTGCTTGCTGATGCTGCTGCTTGCTGCTGCTGCTTGCTGCTGCTGCCGCTTGCAGCTACTGCTTGCTGCTGCTGCTGCTTGCTGCTCCTGCTGCATGCTGCTGCTGCTGCTTGCTGCTGCTGCTCTCTGCTGCGGCTGCTGCTGCTTGCTGCTGCTTGCTGCTCCTGCTGCTGCTTGCTGCTGCTGCTGCTTGCTGCTGCTGCTGCTTGCTGCTGCTGCTGCTGCTGCTTCTTGCTGCTGCTACTGCTGATTGCTGCTGCTGCTGCTTGCAGCTGCTGCTGCTTCTTGCTGCTGCTGCTTGCTGCTGCTGCTTGCTGCTGCTGCTGCTTGCTGCTGCTGCTGCTGCTTGTTGCTACTGCTTGCTGCTGCTGCTGCTTGCTGCTCCTGCTGCATGCTGCTGCTGCTGCTTGCTGCTGCTGCTGCTTGCTGCTGGTGCTGCTTGCTGCTCCTGCTGCTGCTTGCTGCTGCTGCTGCTTCTTGCTGCTGCTGCTGCTTGATGCTGCTGCTGCTGCTGCTGCTTTCTGCAGCTGCTGCTTGCTGCTGAAGCTGCTGCTTGCTGCTGCTGCTTTCTGCTGCTGCTGCTACTGCTTGCTGCTGCTGCTGCTGCTGCTGCTGCTGCTTGCTTCTGCTGCTGCTTGCTGCTGCTGCTCCTTGCTGCTTGCTGCTGCTGCATGCTGCTGCTGCTGCAGCTGCTTGCTGCTGCTGCTGCTTGCTGCTGCTGCTGCTCCTTGCTGCTACTGCTCCTTGCTGCTGCTACTGCTGCGGCTTCTGCTGCTGCTGCTGCTTGCTGCTGCTGCAACTGCTGCTTGCTGCTGCTGCTGCTTCTAGCTGCTGCTGCTGCTTGCTGATGCTGCTGCTTGCTGCTGCTGCTTGCTGCTGCTGCTGCATGCTGCTACTGCTTGCTGCTGCTGCTGCTGCTTGCTGCTGCTGTTGTTGCTTGATGCAGCTGCTGCTGCTGCTTGTTGCTGCTGCTGCTTGCTGCTACTGCTGATGCTGCTTGCTGCTAGTGCTGCTGCTGCTGCTGCTTGCTGCTGCTGCTGGTGCTTGCTGCTGCTTGCTGCTGCTGCTGCTGCTGCTGCTTGCTGCTGCTGCTGCTTGCTGCTGCTGCTACTGCTTGCTGCTCCTGCTGCTTGCTGCTGCTCCTTGCTGCTGCTTGCTGCTTGCTGCTGCTGCTTGCTGCAGCTGATGCTGCTGCTGCTTCCTGCTGCTGCTGCTGCTGCTGCTTGCTGCTGCCGCTTGCTGCTGCTTGCTGCTGCTGCTGCTGCTGCTTGCTGCTTCTGCTGCTGCTGCTGCTTGCTGCTGCTGCTGCCGCTGCTTGCTGCTGTTGCTGCTGCTTGCTGCTGCTGCTGCTGCCTGCTGCTGCTGCTGCTTCTTGCTGCTGCTGCTGCTTGCTGCTGCTGCTGCTGCTGCTGCTTGCTCCTGCTGCTGCTGCTTGCTGCTGCTGGTGCTTGCTGCTTGCTGCTGCTGCTGCTGCTGCTGCTGCTGCTGCTGCTGCTGCTGCTGCTGCTGCTGCTGGTGGTGCATGCTGCTGCTGCTTGCTGCTGCTGCTTGCTGATGCTGCTGCTTGCTGGTACTGCTTGCTGCTGCTGCTGCTTGCTGCTCCTGCTGGATGCTGCTGCTGCTGCTTGCTGCTGCTGCTGCTTGCTGCTGCTGCTTGCTGCTGCTGCTGCTTGCTGCTGTTGCTTGCTGCTGCTTGCTGCTCCTGCTGCTGCTTGCTGCTGCTGCTGCTTCTTGCTGCTGCTGCTGCTTGATGCTGCTGCTGCTGCTTTCTGCAGCTGCTGCTTGCTGCTGCTGCTGCTGCTTGCTGCTGATGATGCTTGCTGCTGCTGCTGCTTGCTGATGCTGCTGCTTGCTGCTGCTGCTGCTTGCTGCTGCTGCTGCTGCATGCTGCTCCTGCTGCATGCTTGTACTGCTGCTTGCTGCTGCTGCTGTTGCTGCTGCTGCTTGCTGCTGCTGCTCTCTGCTGCGGCTGCTGCTGCTTGCTGCTGCTTGCTGCTCCTGCTGCTGCTTGCTGCTGTTGCTGCTTCTTGCTGCTGCTACTGCTGATTGCTGCTGCTGCTGCTGCTGCTGCTGCTGCTTGCAGCTGCTGCTGCTTCTTGCTGCTGCTGCTTGCTGCTGCTGCTTGCTGCTGCTGCTGCTTGCTGCTGCTGCTTGCTGCTACTGCTTGCTGCTGCTGCTGCTTGCTGCTCCTGCTGCATGCTGCTGCTTGCTGCTCCTGCTGCTGCTTGCTGCTGCTGCTGCTTCTTGCTGCTGCTGCTGCTTGATGCTGCTGCTGCTGCTTTCTGCAGCTGCTGCTTGCTGCTGAAGCTGCTGCTTGCTGCTGCTGCTGGTTGCTGCTGCTGCAGGTGCTTGCTGCTGCTGCTTTCTGCTGCTGCTGCTGCTTGCTGCTGCTGCTGCTTGCTTCTGCTGCTGCTTGCTGCTGCTGCTCCTTGCTGCTGCTGCTGCTTGCTGCTGCTGCTGCTGCTGCTGCTTGCTGCTGCTGCTGCTGCTGCTTGCTGCTGCTGCTTGCTGCTGCTGCTACTGCTTGCTGCTGCTGCTTGCTGCTGCTGCTCCTTGCTGCTACTGCTCCTTGCTGCTGCTGCTGCTGCGGCTTCTGCTGCTGCTTGCTGCTGCTGCTGCTTGCTGCTGCTGCTGCTTGCTGCTTGCTGCTGCTGCAACTGCTGCTTGCTGCTGCTGCTGCTTCTACCTGCTGCTGCTTCGTGCTGCTGCTGCTTGCTGCTGCTGCTGCTGCTTTCTGCTGCTGCTGCTGCTGCTTGCTGGTGCTGCTGTTGGTGCTTGATGCTGCTGCTGCTGCTGCTTGCTGCTGCTGCTGCTGCTGCTGCTGCTTGATGCTGCGGCTGCTTGCTGCTGCTGCTGCTGCTCTCTGCTGCTGCTGCTTGCTGCTGCTGGTGCTGCTTGCAGCAGCTGCTGCTGCTGCTGCTTGCTGCTGCTGCTGCTGCTTTCTGCTGCTGCTGCTGCTCCTGCTCCTGCTCGTGCTGCTGATGCTGTTTGCTGCTGTTTGCTGCTGCTGCTGCGGTTTGCTGCTGCTTGCTGCTGCTGCTGCTTGCTGCTTGCTGCTGCTGCTGCTGCTGCTGCTGCTGCAGGTGCTTGCTGCTGTTGCTGCTGCTGCTGCTGCTGCTTGCTGCTGATGCTGCTGCGTGCTGCTCCTGCTGCTGCTTGCTGCTGCTCCTTGCTGCTGCTGCTTGCTGCTGCTGCTGCTTGCTGCTGCTGCTTGCTGCTGCTGCTTGCTGCTGCAGCTGCTTCTTGCTGCTGCAGCTGCTTCTTGCTGCTGCTGCGGCTGCTGCTTGCTGCAGCTGCTGCTGCTGCTTCCTGCTGCTGCTGCTGCTTGCTGCTGCTGCTTGCTGCTGCCGCTTGCTGCTGCTGCTGCTGCTTGCTGCTTCTGCTTGCTGCTGCTGCTGCTGCTATTTCCTCCTGCTGCTGCTGCTTGCTGCTTCTGCTGCTGCTGCTGCCGCTGCTGCTTGCTGCTGCTGCTGCTGCTTCTTGCTGCTGCTGCTGCTTCTTGCTGCTGCTGCTGCTGCTGCTGCTTGCTGCTGCTGCTGCTGCTGCTTGCTGCTGCTGGTGCTTGCTTCTTGCTGCTGCTGCTGCTGCTGCTGGTGGTGCATGCTGCTGCTGCTGCTGCTTGCTGCTGCTGCTGATTGCTGCTGCTGCTGCTGCTTGCTGCTGTTGCTGCTGCTGCTGCTGCTGCTTGCTGCTGCTGCTGCTGCTTCTTGCTGCTGCTGCTTGCTGCTGCTTGCTGCTGCTGCTTGCTGCTGCTGATGATTGCTGCTGCTGCTGCTTGCTGCTGCTGCTTGCTGATGCTGCTGCTTGCTGCTCCTGCTGCATGCTGCTGCTGCTGCTTGCTGCTGCTGCTGCTGCTTGCTGCTGCTGCTGCGGCTTGCTGCTGCTGCTGCTGCTGCTTGCTGCTGCTGCTGCTTGCTGCGGCTGCTTGCTGCTGCTTGCTGCTGATGCTGCTGCTTGCTGCTGGTTGCTGCTGTTGCTGCTGGTGCTTGCTGCTGCTGCTGCTGCTGCTGGTGCTTACTGCTGCTGCTGCTGCTGCTGATTGCTGCTGCTGCTTGCTGCTGCTGCAGTTGCTGCTGCTACTGCTGCTGCTGCTTGCTGCTGCTGCTTGCTGCTGCTGCTTGCTGCTACTGCTGCTGCTGCTTGCTGCTGCTGCTGGTGCTTGCTGCTGCTGCTGCTGCTGCTTGCTGCTCCTGCTGCATGCTGCTGCTGCTGCTTGCTGCTGCTACTGCTGCTGCTTGCTGCTGCTTGCTGCTGCTGCTTGCTGCTGCTGCTTGCTGCTGCTGCTGCTTGCTGCTGCTGCTGCTTGCTGCTTGCTGCTTGCTGCTTGCTGCTGCTGCTGCTGCTTGCTGCTGTTGCTGCTGCTTGCTGCTGCTGCTGCTTGCTGCTGCTTCTTGCTGCTGCTGCTGCTTGCTGCTGCTGCTGCTGCTTGCTGCTGCGTCTGCTGCTGCTTGCTCCTGCTGCTGCTGCTGCTTGCTGCTGCTGCTGCTTGCTGCTGCCGCTTGCTGCTGCTGCTGCTGCTGCTTGCTGCTTCTGCTGCTGCTGCTGCTTGCTGCTGCTGCTGCCGCTGCTTGCTGCTGTTGCTGCTGCTTGCTGCTGCTGGTGCTGCTGCTGCTGCTTGCTGCTGCTTCATGCTGCTGCTGCTGCTGCTTGCTGCTGCTGCTGCTGCTGCTGGTTGCTGCTGCTGCTGCTGCTTGCTCCTGCTGCTGCTGGTGCTTGCTGCTGCTGGTGCTTGCTGCTTGCTGCTGCTGCTGCTGCTGCTGCTGCTGCTTCTGGTGCATGCTGCTGCTGCTGCTGCTGATTGCTGCTGCTGCTGCTTGCTGCTGTTGCTGCTGCCGCTGCTTGCAGCTGCTGCTGCTTCTTGCTGCCGCTGCTTGCTGCTGCTGCTGCTTGCTGCTGGTGCTTGCTGCTACTGCTTGCTGCTGCTACTGCTTGCTGCTCCTGCTACATGCTGCTGCTGCTGCTTGCTGTGCTGCTCTCTGCTGCGGCTGCTGCTGCTTGCTGCTGCTTGCTGCTCCTGCTGCTGCTTGCTGCTGCTGCTGCTGCTTCTTGCTGCTGCTGCTGCTGCTTGATGCTGCTGCTGCTGCTGCTTTCTGCAGCTGCTGCTTGCTGCTGATGCTGCTGCTGCTGCTTGCTGCTGCTGCTTGCTGCTGCTGCTGCTGCTGCTTGCTGCTGCTGATGCTTGCTGCTGCTGATGCTTGCTGCTGCTGCTGCTTGCTGATGCTGCTGCTTGCTGCTACTGCTTGCTACTGCTGCCGCTTGCTGCTACTGCTTGCTGCTGCTGCTGCTTGCTGCTCCTGCTGCATGCTGCTGCTGCTGCTTGCTGCTGCTGCATGCTGCTGCTGCTCTCTGCTGCGGCTGCTGCTGCTTGCTGCTGCTTGCTGCTCCTGCTGCTGCTTGCTGCTGCTGCTGCTTGCTGCTGCTGCTGCTGCTGTTTGCTGCTGCTGCTGCTTCTTGCTGCTGCTACTGCTGATTGCTGCTGCTGCTGCTGCTTGCTGCTCTTGCTGCTGCTGCTGCTTGCAGCTGCTGCTCCTTCTTGCTGCTGCTGCTTGCTGCTGCTGCTTGCTGCTGCTGCTGCTTGCTGCTGCTGCTGCTGCTTGCTGCTACTGCTTGCTGCTGCTGCTGCTTGCTGCTCCTGCTGCATGCTGCTGCTGCTGCTTGCTGCTGGTGCTGCTTGCTGCTCCTGCTGCTGCTTGCTGCTGCTGCTGCTTCTTGCTGCTGCTGCTGCTTGATGCTGCTGCTGCTTTCTGCAGCTGCTGCTTGCTGCTGAAGCTGCTGCTTGTTGCTGCTGCAGGTGCTTGCTGCTGCTGCTTTCTGCTGCTGCTGCTGCTTGCTGCTGCTGCTTGCTGCTGCTGCTACTTCTTGCTGCTGCTTGCTTCTGCTGCTGCTTGCTGCTGCTGCTCCTTGCTGCTTGCTGCTGCTGTATGCTGCTGCTGCTGCTGCTGCAGCTGCTTGCTGCAGCTGCTGCTGCTACTGCTTGCTGCTGCTGCTCCTTGCTGCTACTGCTCCTTGCTGCTGCTGCTGCTGCTGCGGCTTCTGCTGCTGCTGCTGCTGCTTGCTGCTGCTGCTGCTGCTGCTGCTTGATGCTGCGGCTGCTTGCTGCTGCTGCTGCTGCTCTCTGCTGCTGCTGCTTGCTGCTGCTGGTGCTGCTTGCAGCAGCTGCTGCTGCTGCTGCTGCTTGCTGCTGCTGCTGCTGCTGCTTTCTGCTGCTGCTGCTGCTCCTGCTCCTGCTCGTGCTGCTGATGCTGCTTGCTGCTGTTTGCTGCTGCTGCTGCGGTTTGCTGCTGCTTGCTGCTGCTGCTGCTTGCTGCTGCTTGCTGCTGCTGCTGCTGCTGCTGCAGGTGCTTGCTGCTGTTGCTGCTGCTGCTGCTGCTGCTTGCTGCTGATGCTGCTGCGTGCTGCTCCTGCTGCTGCTTGCTGCTGCTCCTTGCTGCTGCTGCTTGCTGCTGCTGCTGCTTGCTGCTGCTGCTTGCTGCTGCTGCTTGCTGCTGCAGCTGCTTCTTGCTGCTGCAGCTGCTTCTTGCTGCTGCTGCGGCTGCTGCTTGCTGCAGCTGCTGCTGCTGCTTCCTGCTGCTGCTGCTGCTTGCTGCTGCTGCTTGCTGCTGCCGCTTGCTGCTGCTGCTGCTGCTTGCTGCTTCTGCTTGCTGCTGCTGCTGCTATTTCCTGCTGCTGCTGCTGCTTGCTGCTTCTGCTGCTGCTGCTGCCGCTGCTGCTTGCTGCTGCTTGCTGCTGCTGCTGCTGCTTCTTGCTGCTGCTGCTTCTTGCTGCTGCTGCTGCTGCTGCTGCTGCTTGCTGCTGCTGCTGCTGCTGCTTGCTGCTGCTGGTGCTTGCTTCTTGCTGCTGCTGCTGCTGCTGGTGGTGCATGCTGCTGCTGCTGCTGCTTGCTGCTGCTGCTGATTGCTGCTGCTGCTGCTTGCTGCTGTTGCTGCTGCTGCTGCTGCTGCTTGCTGCTGCTGCTGCTGCTTCTTGCTGCTGCTGCTTGATGCTGCTTGCTGCTGCTGCTTGCTGCTGCTGATGATTGCTGCTGCTGCTTGCTGCTGCTGCTTGCTGGTGCTGCTGCTTGCTGCTCCTGCTGCATGCTGCTGCTGCTGCTTGCTGCTGCTGCTGCTGCTTGCTGCTGCTGCTGCTGCTGCTTGCTGCTGCTGCTGCGGCTTGCTGCTGCTGCTGCTGCTGCTTGCTGCTGCTGCTGCTTGCTGCGGCTGCTTGCTGCTGCTTGCTGCTGATGCTGCTGCTTGCTGCTGCTTGCTGCTGTTGCTGCTGGTGCTTGCTGCTGCTGCTGCTGCTGGTGCTTACTGCTGCTGCTGCTGCTGCTGATTGCTGCTGCTGCTTGCTGCTGCTGCAGTTGCTGCTGCTACTGCTGCTGCTGCTTGCTGCTGCTGCTTGCTGCTGCTGCTTGCTGCTACTGCTGCTGCTGCTTGCTGCTGCTGCTGGTGCTTGCTGCTGCTGCTGCTGCTGCTTGCTGCTCCTGCTGCATGCTGCTGCTGCTGCTTGCTGCTGCTGCTGCTGCTGCTTGCTGCTGCTTGCTGCTGCTGCTTGCTGCTGCTGCTTGCTGCTGCTGCTGCTGCTTGCTGCTGCTGCTGCTTGCTGCTGCTGCTGCTTGCTGCTGCTGCTGCTTGCTGCTTGCTGCTTGCTGCTTGCTGCTGCTGCTGCTGCTGCTTGCTGCTGTTGCTGCTGCTTGCTGCTGCTGCTGCTTGCTGCTGCTTCTTGCTGCTGCTGCTGCTTGCTGCTGCTGCTGCTTGCTGCTGCGCCTGCTGCTGCTTGCTCCTGCTGCTGCTGCTGCTTGCTGCTGCTGCTGCTGCTTGCTGCTGCCGCTTGCTGCTGCTGCTGCTGCTGCTGCTGCTTCCTGCTGCTGCTGCTGCTGCTGCTTGCTGCTTCTGCTGCTGCTGCTGCTTGCTGCTGCTGCTGCCGCTGCTTGCTGCTGTTGCTGCTGCTTGCTGCTGCTGGTGCTGCTGCTGCTGCTTGCTGCTGCTTCATGCTGCTGCTGCTGCTGCTTGCTGCTGCTGCTGCTGCTGCTGGTTGCTGCTGCTGCTGCTTGCTCCTGCTGCTGCTGCTGCTTGCTGGTGCTTGCTGCTTGCTGCTGCTGCTGCTGCTGCTTCTGGTGCATGCTGCTGCTGCTGCTGCTGATTGCTGCTGCTGCTGCTTGCTGCTGTTGCTGCTGCCGCTGCTTGCAGCTGCTGCTGCTTCTTGCTGCCGCTGCTTGCTGCTGCTGCTGCTTGCTGCTGGTGCTTGCTGCTACTGCTTGCTGCTGCTGCTGCTGCTTGCTGCTCCTGCTACATGCTGCTGCTGCTGCTTGCTGCTGCTGCTCTCTGCTGCGGCTGCTGCTGCTTGCTGCTGCTTGCTGCTCCTGCTGCTGCTTGCTGCTGCTGCTGCTGCTTCTTGCTGCTGCTGCTGCTGCTTGATGTTGCTGCTGCTGCTGCTTTCTGCAGCTGCTGCTTGCTGCTGATGCTGCTGCTGCTTGCTGCTGCTGCTGCTTCTGCTTGCTGCTGCTGATGCTTGCTGCTGCTGATGCTTGCTGCTGCTGCTGCTGCTTGCTGATGCTGCTGCTTGCTGCTACTGCTTGCTACTGCTGCCGCTTGCTGCTACTGCTTGCTGCTGCTGCTTGCTGCTCCTGCTGCATGCTGCTGCTGCTGCTTGCTGCTGCTGCATGCTGCTGCTGCTCTCTGCTGCGGCTGCTGCTGCTTGCTGCTGCTTGCTGCTCCTGCTGCTGCTTGCTGCTGCTGCTGCTTGCTGCTGCTGCTTGCTGCTGCTGCTGCTGTTTGCTGCTGCTGCTGCTTCTTGCTGCTGCTACTGCTGATTGCTGCTGCTGCTGCTGCTTGCTGCTCTTGCTGCTGCTGCTGCTTGCAGCTGCTGCTCCTTCTTGCTGCTGCTGCTTGCTGCTGCTGCTTGCTGCTGCTGCTGCTTGCTGCTGCTGCTGCTGCTGCTTGCTGCTACTGCTTGCTGCTGCTGCTGCTTGCTGCTCCTGCTGCATGCTGCTGCTGCTGCTGCTTGCTGCTGGTGCTGCTTGCTGCTCCTGCTGCTGCTTGCTGCTGCTGCTGCTTCTTGCTGCTGCTGCTGCTTGATGCTGCTGCTGCTTTCTGCAGCTGCTGCTTGCTGCTGAAGCTGCTGCTTGTTGCTGCTGCAGGTGCTTGCTGCTGCTGCTTTCTGCTGCTGCTGCTGCTTGCTGCTGCTGCTTGCTGCTGCTGCTACTTCTTGCTGCTGCTTGCTTCTGCTGCTGCTTGCTGCTGCTGCTCCTTGCTGCTTGCTGCTGCTGTATGCTGCTGCTGCTGCTGCTGCAGCTGCTTGCTGCTGCTGCTGCTACTGCTTGCTGCTGCTGCTCCTTGCTGCTACTGCTCCTTGCTGCTGCTGCTGCTGCGGCTTCTGCTGCTGCTGCTGCTTGCTGCTGCTGCTTGCTGCTGCTGCTTGCTGCTTGCTGCTGCTGCAACTGCTGCTTGCTGCTGCTGCTGCTTGCTGATGCTGCTGCTTGCTGCTGCTGCTTGCTGCTGCTGCTGCTTGCTGCTACTGCTTGCTGCTGCTGCTGCTGCTTGCTGCTGCTGTTGCTGCTTGATGCTGCTGCTGCTGCTGCTGCTGCTTGTTGCTGCTGCTGCTTGCTGCTACTGCTGATGCTGCTTGCTGCTAGTGCTGCTGCTGCTGCTTGCTGCTGCTGCTGGTGCTTGCTGCTGCTTGCTGCTGCTGGTTGCTGCTGCTGCTGCTTGCTGCTGCTGCTACTGCTTGCTGCTCCTGCTGCTTACTGCTGCTCCTTGCTGCTGCTTGCTGCTTGCTGCTGCTTGCTGCTGCTGCGGCTGCTGCTTGCTGCTGCTGCTGCTGCTTGCTGCAGCTGATGCTGCTGCTGCTTCCTGCTGCTGCTGCTGCTGCTGCTGCTGCTTGCTGCTGCTGCTGCTTGCTGCTGCCGCTTGCTGCTGCTTGCTGCTGCTGCTGCTTCCTGCTGCTGCTGCTGCTGCTGCTTGCTGCTTCTGCTGCTGCTGCTGCTTGCTGCTGCTGCTGCCGCTGCTGCCGCTGCTTGCTGCTGCTGTTGCTGCTGCTTGCTGCTGCTGCTGCTGCTTGCTGCTGCTGCTGCTTCTTGCTGCTGCTGCTGCTTGCTGCTGCTGCTGCTGCTGCTTGCTCCTGCTGCTGCTGCTGGTGCTTGCTGCTTGCTGCTGCTGCTGCTGCTGCTGGTGCATGCTGCTGCTGCTTGCTGCTGCTGCTTGCTGATGCTGCTGCTTGCTGCTGCTGCTGCTTGCTGGTACTGCTTGCTGCTGCTGCTTCTTGCTGCTGCTGCTGCTGCTTGATGCTGCTGCTGCTGCTTTCTGCAGCTGCTGCTTGCTGCTGCTGCTGCTGCTGCTGCTGCTTGCTGCTGCTGATGCTTGCTGCTGCTGCTGCTTGCTGATGCTGCTGCTTGCTGCTGCTGCTTGCTGCTGCTGCTGCTTGCTGCTACTGCTTGCTGCTGCTGCTGCTGCTGCTGCTTGCTGCTCCTGCTGCATGCTGCTGCTGCTGCTTGCTGCTGCTGCTCTCTGCTGCGGCTGCTGCTGCTTGCTGCTGCTTGCTGCTCCTGCTGCTGTTTGCTGCTGCTGCTGCTTCTTGCTGCTGCTACTGCTGATTGCTGCTGCTGCTGCTTCTTGCTGCTGCTGCTGCTGCTGCTGCTTGATGCTGCTGCTGCTTGCTGCTGAAGCTGCTGCTTGTTGCTGCTGCAGGTGCTTGCTGCTGCTGCTTTCTGCTGCTGCTGCTGCTTGCTGCTGCTGCTTGCTGCTGCTGCTACTTCTTGCTGCTGCTGCTGCTTGCTTCTGCTGCTGCTTGCTGCTGCTGCTCCTTGCTGCTTGCTGCTGCTGTATGCTGCTGCTGCTGCTGCTGCAGCTGCTTGCTGCTGCTGCTGCTTGCTGCTGCTGCTGCTGCTGCTACTGCTTGCTGCTGCTGCTCCTTGCTGCTACTGCTCCTTGCTGCTGCTGCTGCTGCGGCTTCTGCTGCTGCTGCTGCTTGCTGCTTGCTGCTGCTGCAACTGCTGCTTGCTGCTGCTGCTGCTTGCTGATGCTGCTGCTTGCTGCTGCTGCTTGCTGCTGCTGCTGCTTGCTGCTACTGCTTGCTGCTGCTGCTGCTGCTTGCTGCTGCTGTTGCTGCTTGATGCTGCTGCTGCTGCTGCTGCTGCTGCTTGTTGCTGCTACTGCTGATGCTGCTTGCTGCTGCTGCTGCTGCTTGCTGCTGCTGCTGGTGCTTGCTGCTGCTTGCTGCTGCTTGCTGCTGCTTGCTGCTGCTGCTTGCTGCTGCTGCTGCTGCTGCTTGCTGCTGCTGCTGCTTGCTGCTGCTGCTACTGCTTGCTGCTCCTGCTGCTTGCTGCTGCTCCTTGCAGCTGCTTGCTGCTGCTGCGGCTGCTGCTTGCTGCTGCTGCTGCTTGCTGCAGCTGATGCTGCTGCTGCTTCCTGCTGCTGCTGCTGCTGCTGCTGCTGCTTGCTGCTGCTGCTGCTGCTGCTGCTGCTGCTTGCTGCTGCCGCTTGCTGCTGCTTGCTGCTGCTGCTGCTTCCTGCTGCTGCTGCTGCTGCTGCTTGCTGCTTCTGCTGCTGCTGCTGCTTGCTGCTGCTGCTGCCGCTGCTTGCTGCTGCTGTTGCTGCTGCTTGCTGCTGCTGCTGCTGCTGCTTGCTGCTGCTGCTGCTTCTTGCTGCTGCTGCTGCTTGCTGCTGCTGCTGCTGCTTGATGCTGCTGCTGCTGCTGCTTTCTGCAGCTGCTGCTTGCTGCTGATGCTGCTGCTGCTGCTTGCTGCTGCTGCTTGCTGCTGCTGCTGCTGCTTGCTGCTGCTGATGCTTGCTGCTGCTGATGCTTGCTGCTGCTGCTGCTGCTTGCTGATGCTGCTGCTTGCTGCTACTGCTTGCTACTGCTGCCGCTTGCTGCTACTGCTTGCTGCTGCTGCTTGCTGCTCCTGCTGCATGCTGCTGCTGCTGCTTGCTGCTGCTGCATGCTGCTGCTGCTCTCTGCTGCGGCTGCTGCTGCTTGCTGCTGCTTGCTGCTCCTGCTGCTGCTTGCTGCTGCTGCTTGCTGCTGCTGCTGCTTGCTGCTGCTGCTGCTGTTTGCTGCTGCTGCTGCTTCTTGCTGCTGCTACTGCTGATTGCTGCTGCTGCTGCTGCTTGCTGCTCTTGCTGCTGCTGCTGCTTGCAGCTGCTGCTCCTTCTTGCTGCTGCTGCTTGCTGCTGCTGCTTGCTGCTGCTGCTGCTTGCTGCTGCTGCTGCTGCTGCTTGCTGCTACTGCTTGCTGCTGCTGCTGCTTGCTGCTCCTGCTGCATGCTGCTGCTGCTGCTTGCTGCTGGTGCTGCTTGCTGCTCCTGCTGCTGCTTGCTGCTGCTGCTGCTTCTTGCTGCTGCTGCTGCTTGATGCTGCTGCTGCTTTCTGCAGCTGCTGCTTGCTGCTGAAGCTGCTGCTTGTTGCTGCTGCAGGTGCTTGCTGCTGCTGCTTTCTGCTGCTGCTGCTGCTGCTGCTTGCTGCTGCTGCTTGCTGCTGCTGCTACTTCTTGCTGCTGCTTGCTTCTGCTGCTGCTTGCTGCTGCTGCTCCTTGCTGCTTGCTGCTGCTGTATGCTGCTGCTGCTGCTGCTGCAGCTGCTTGCTGCTGCTGCTACTGCTTGCTGCTGCTGCTCCTTGCTGCTACTGCTCCTTGCTGCTGCTGCTGCTGCGGCTTCTGCTGCTGCTGCTGCTTGCTGCTGCTGCTTGCTGCTTGCTGCTGCTGCAACTGCTGCTTGCTGCTGCTGCTGCTTGCTGATGCTGCTGCTTGCTGCTGCTGCTTGCTGCTGCTGCTGCTTGCTGCTACTGCTTGCTGCTGCTGCTGCTGCTTGCTGCTGCTGTTGCTGCTTGATGCTGCTGCTGCTTGTTGCTGCTGCTGCTTGCTGCTACTGCTGATGCTGCTTGCTGCTAGTGCTGCTGCTGCTGCTTGCTGCTGCTGCTGGTGCTTGCTGCTGCTTGCTGCTGCTGCTTGCTGCTGCTGCTGCTTGCTGCTGCTGCTACTGCTTGCTGCTCCTGCTGCTTGCTGCTGCTCCTTGCTGCTGCTTGCTGCTTGCTGCTGCTTGCTGCTGCTGCGGCTGCTGCTTGCTGCTGCTGCTGCTGCTGCTTGCTGCAGCTGATGCTGCTGCTGCTTCCTGCTGCTGCTGCTGCTGCTGCTGCTGCTGCTGCTGCTGCTGCTGCTGCTGCTGCTGCTGCTGCTGCTTGCTGCTGCCGCTTGCTGCTGCTTGCTGCTGCTGCTGCTTCCTGCTGCTGCTGCTGCTGCTTGCTGCTTCTGCTGCTGCTGCTGCTTGCTGCTGCTGCTGCCGCTGCTGCCGCTGCTTGCTGCTGCTGTTGCTGCTGCTTGCTGCTGCTGCTGCTGCTTGCTGCTGCTGCTGCTTCTTGCTGCTGCTGCTGCTGCTTGCTGCTGCTGCTGCTGCTGCTTGCTGCTGCTGCTGCTGCTGCTTGCTCCTGCTGCTGGTGCTGGTGCTTGCTGCTTGCTGCTGCTGCTGCTGCTGCTGCTGCTGCTGCTGCTGCTGCTGCTACTGGTGCATGCTGCTGCTGCTTGCTGCTGCTGCTTGCTGATGCTGCTGCTTGCTGCTGCTGCTGCTTGCTGGTACTGCTTGCTGCTGCTGCTTCTTGCTGCTGCTGCTGCTGCTGCTGCTTTCTGCAGCTGCTGCTTGCTGCTGCTGCTGCTGCTGCTGCTGCTGCTTGCTGCTGCTGATGCTTGCTGCTGCTGCTGCTTGCTGATGCTGCTGCTTGCTGCTGCTGCTTGCTGCTGCTGCTGCTTGCTGCTACTGCTTGCTGCTGCTGCTGCTGCTGCTTGCTGCTCCTGCTGCATGCTGCTGCTGCTGCTTGCTGCTGCTGCTTGCTGCTGCTGCTCTCTGCTGCGGCTGCTGCTGCTTGCTGCTCCTGCTGCTGTTTGCTGCTGCTGCTGCTTCTTGCTGCTGCTACTGCTGATTGCTGCTGCTGCTGCTTCTTGCTGCTGCTGCTGCTGCTGCTGCTGCTTGATGCTGCTGCTGCTTGCTGCTGAAGCTGCTGCTTGTTGCTGCTGCAGGTGCTTGCTGCTGCTGCTTTCTGCTGCTGCTGCTGCTTGCTGCTGCTGCTTGCTGCTGCTGCTACTTCTTGCTGCTGCTGCTGCTTGCTTCTGCTGCTGCTTGCTGCTGCTGCTCCTTGCTGCTTGCTGCTGCTGTATGCTGCTGCTGCTGCTGCTGCAGCTGCTTGCTGCTGCTGCTGCTTGCTGCTGCTGCTGCTGCTGCTACTGCTTGCTGCTGCTGCTCCTTGCTGCTACTGCTCCTTGCTGCTGCTGCTGCTGCGGCTTCTGCTGCTGCTGCTGCTTGCTGCTGCTGCTTGCTGCTTGCTGCTGCTGCAACTGCTGCTTGCTGCTGCTGCTGCTTGCTGATGCTGCTGCTTGCTGCTGCTGCTTGCTGCTGCTGCTGCTTGCTGCTACTGCTTGCTGCTGCTGCTGCTGCTTGCTGCTGCTGTTGCTGCTTGATGCTGCTGCTGCTGCTGCTGCTGCTTGTTGCTGCTGCTGCTTGCTGCTACTGCTGATGCTGCTTGCTGCTAGTGCTGCTGCTGCTGCTGCTTGCTGCTGCTGCTGGTGCTTGCTGCTGCTTGCTGCTGCTTGCTGCTGCTTGCTGCTGCTGCTTGCTGCTGCTGCTGCTGCTTGCTGCTGCTGCTGCTTGCTGCTGCTGCTACTGCTTGCTGCTCCTGCTGCTTGCTGCTGCTCCTTGCAGCTGCTTGCTGCTGCTGCGGCTGCTGCTTGCTGCTGCTGCTGCTGCTTGCTGCAGCTGATGCTGCTGCTGCTTCCTGCTGCTGCTGCTGCTGCTGCTGCTGCTGCTGCTGCTGCTGCTTGCTGCTGCTGCTGCTGCTGCTGCTGCTTGCTGCTGCCGCTTGCTGCTGCTTGCTGCTGCTGCTGCTTCCTGCTGCTGCTGCTGCTGCTGCTGCTGCTTGCTGCTTCTGCTGCTGCTGCTGCTTGCTGCTGCTGCTGCCGCTGCTTGCTGCTGCTGTTGCTGCTGCTTGCTGCTGCTGCTGCTGCTGCTTGCTGCTGCTGCTGCTTCTTGCTGCTGCTGCTGCTTGCTGCTGCTGCTGCTGCTGCTGCTGGTGCATGCTGCTGCTGCTTGCTGCTGCTGCTTGCTGATGCTGCTGCTTGCTGCTGCTGCTGCTGCTTGCTGGTACTGCTTGCTGCTGCTGCTTCTTGCTGCTGCTGCTGCTGCTGCTTGATGCTGCTGCTGCTGCTTTCTGCAGCTGCTGCTTGCTGCTGCTGCTGCTGCTGCTGCTTGCTGCTGCTGATGCTTGCTGCTGCTGCTGCTTGCTGATGCTGCTGCTTGCTGCTGCTGCTTGCTGCTGCTGCTGCTTGCTGCTACTGCTTGCTGCTGCTGCTGCTGCTTGCTGCTCCTGCTGCATGCTGCTGCTGCTGCTTGCTGCTGCTGCTTGCTGCTGCTGCTTGCTGCTGCTGCTCTCTGCGGCGGCTGCTGCTGCTTGCTGCTGCTTGCTGCTCCTGCTGCTGTTTGCTGCTGCTGCTGCTTCTTGCTGCTGCTACTGCTGATTGCTGCTGCTGCTGCTTCTTGCTGCTGCTGCTTGCTGCTGCTGCTTGCTGCTGCTGCTGCTGCTTGCTGCTGCTGCAGCTTGCTGCTGCTGCTGCTTGCTGCTGCTGCTGCTTGCTGCTGCTGCTGCTTGCTGCTGCTGCTGCTTGCTGCTCCTGCTGCATGCTGCTGCTTGCTGCTCCTGCTGCTGCTTGCTGCTGCTGCTGCTTGCATCTGCTGCTGCTGCTTGATGCTGCTGCTGCTGCTGCTTTCTGCAGCTGCTGCTTGCTGCTGAAGCTGCTGCTTGCTGCTGCTGCTGCTTGCTGCTGCTGCAGGTGCTTGCTGCTGCTGCTTTCTGCTGCTGCTGCTGCTTGCTGCTGCTGCTTGCTTCTGCTGCTGCTTGCTGCTGCTGCTCCTTGCTGCTGCTGCTGCTTGCTGCTGCTGCTGCTTGCTGCTGCTTGCTGCTGCTGCTGCTGCTTGCTGCTGCTTCTTGCTGCTGCTGCTGCTGCTGCTGCTGCTTGCTGCTGCTGCTGCTGCTTGCTGCTGCTGCTGCTGCTGCTGCTGATTGCTGCTGCTGCTGCTTGCTGCTGTTGCTGCTGCTGCTGCTGCTTCTTGCTGCCGCTGCTTGCTGCTGCTGCTGCTTGCTGCTACTGCTTGCTGCTGCTGCTGCTTGCTGCTCCTGCTGCATGCTGCTGCTGCTGCTTGCTGCTGCTGCTCTCTGCTGCGGCTGCTGCTTGCTGCTCCTGCTGCTGCTTGCTGCTGCTGCTGCTGCTTGCTGCTGCTGCTGCTTGCTGCTGCTGCTGCTTCTTGCTGCTGCTTGCTGCTCCTGCTGCTGCTTGCTGCTGCTGCTGCTTGCTGCTGCTGCTGCTTGCTGCTGCTGCTGCTTGCTGCTGCTGCTGCTTCTTGCTGCTGCTGCTGCTGCTGCTGCTTGATGCTGCTGCTGCTGCTTTCTGCAGCTGCTGCTTGCTGCTGATGCTGCTGATGCTGCTGCTGCTGCTTGCTGCTGCTGCTGCTTGCTGCTGCTGATGCTTGCTGCTGCTGATGCTTGCTGCTGCTGCTGCTGCTTGCTGATGCTGCTGCTTGCTGCTACTGCTTGCTGCTGCTGCCGCTTGCTGCTACTGCTTGCTGCTGCTGCTGCTTGCTGCTCCTGCTGCATGCTGCTGCTGCTGCTTGCTGCTGCTGCTCTCTGCTGCGGCTGCTGCTGCTTGCTGCTCCTGCTGCTGCTTGCTGCTGCTGCTGCTTGCTGCTGCTGCTGCTTGCTGCTGCTGCAGCTTGCTGCTGCTGCTGTTTGCTGCTGCTGCTGCTGCTGCTTCTTGCTGCTGCTGCTGCTGCTTGCTGCTGTTGCTGCTGCTGCTTGCAGCTGCTGCTTGCTGCTGCTACTTGCTGCTGCTGCTGCTGCTTGCTGCTACTGCTTGCTGCTGCTGCTGCTTGCTGCTCCTGCTGCATGCTGCTGCTGCTGCTTGCTGCTGCTGCTGCTTGCTGCTGGTGCTGCTTGCTGCTCCTGCTGCTGCTTGCTGCTGCTGCTGCTGCTTGCTGCTGCTGCTGCTTCTTGCTGCTGCTGCTGCTTGATGCTGCTGCTGCTGCTGCTTTCTGCAGCTGCTGCTTGCTGCTGAAGCTGCTGCTTGCTGCTGCTGCAGGTGCTTGCTGCTGCTGCTTTCTGCTGCTGCTGCTTGCTGCTGCTGCTTGCTGCTGCTGCTACTTGCTGCTTGTTGCTGCTGCATGCTGCTGCTGCTGCTGCTGCTGCAGCTGCTTGCTGCTGCTGCTGCTTGCTGCTGCTGCTACTGCTTGCTGCTGCTGCTCCTTGCTGCTACTGCTCCTTGCTGCTGCTGCGGCTTCTGCTGCTGCTGCTGCTTGCTGCTGCTGCTTGCTGCTTGCTGCTGCTGCAACTGCTGCTTGCTGCTGCTGCTGCTTCTAGCTGCTGCTGCTGCTTGCTGCTGCTGCTGCTGCTTGCTGATGCTGCTGCTTGCTGCTGCTGCTTGCTGCTGCTGCTGCTGCTTGCTGCTACTGCTTGCTGCTGCTGCTGCTGCTGCTGCTGCTTGCTGCTCCTGCTGCATGCTGCTGCTGCTGCTTGCTGCTGCTGCTCTCTGCTGCGGCTGCTGCTGCTTGCTGCTGCTTGCTGCTCCTGCTGCTGCTTGCTGCTGCTGCTGCTTGCTGCTGCTGCTGCTGCTGCTTGATGCTGCTGCTGCTGCTGCTTTCTGCAGCTGCTGCTTGCTGCTGATGCTGCTGCTGCTGCTTGCTGCTGCTGCTGCTTGCTGCTGCTGATGCTTGCTGCTGCTGATGCTTGCTGCTGCTGCTGCTGCTTGCTGATGCTGCTGCTTGCTGCTACTGCTTGCTACTGCTGCCGCTTGCTGCTACTGCTTGCTGCTGCTGCTGCTTGCTGCTCCTGCTGCATGCTGCTGCTGCTGCTTGCTGCTGCTGCATGCTGCTGCTGCTGCTCTCTGCTGCGGCTGCTGCTGCTTGCTGCTGCTTGCTGCTCCTGCTGCTGCTTGCTGCTGCTGCTGCTGCTGCTGCTTGCTGCTGCTGCTTGCTGCTGCTGCTTGCTGCTGCTGCTGCTGCTTCTTCTTGCTGCTGCTACTGCTGATTGCTGCTGCTGCTGCTGCTTGCTGCTCTTGCTGCTGCTGCTGCTTGCAGCTGCTGCTGCTTCTTGCTGCTGCTGCTTGCTGCTGCTTGCTGCTGCTGCTGCTGCTGCTTGCTGCTACTGCTTGCTGCTGCTGCTTGCTGCTCCTGCTGCATGCTGCTGCTGCTGCTTGCTGCTGGTGCTGCTTGCTGCTGGTGCTGCTTGCTGCTCCTGCTGCTGCTTGCTGCTGCTGCTGCTTCTTGCTGCTGCTGCTGCTTGATGCTGCTGCTGCTTTCTGCAGCTGCTGCTTGCTGCTGAAGCTGCTGCTTGTTGCTGCTGCAGGTGCTTGCTGCTGCTGCTTTCTGCTGCTGCTGCTGCTTGCTGCTGCTGCTTGCTGCTGCTGCCACTTCTTGCTGCTGCTGCTGCTGCTGCTGCTTGCTTCTGCTGCTGCTTGCTGCTGCTGCTCCTTGCTGCTTGCTGCTGCTGCATGCTGCTGCTGCTGCTGCTGCAGCTGCTTGCTGCTGCTGCTGCTTGCTGCTGCTGCTGCTGCTGCTGCTGCTTGCTGCTGCTGCTGCTACTGCTTGCTGCTGCTGCTCCTTGCTGCTACTGCTCCTTGCTGCTGCTGCTGCTGCGGCTTCTGCTGCTGCTGCTGCTTGCTGCTGCTGCTTGCTGCTTGCTGCTGCTGCAACTGCTGCTTGCTGCTGCTGCTGCTTCTAGCTGCTGCTGCTGCTTGCTGCTGCTGCTGCTTGCTGATGCTGCTGCTTGCTGCTGCTGCTTGCTGCTGCTGCTGCTTGCTGCTACTGCTTGCTGCTGCTGCTGCTGCTGCTGCTGCTTGCTGCTGCTGTTGCTGCTTGATGCTGCTGCTGCTGCTTGTTGCTGCTGCTGCTTGCTGCTACTGCTGATGCTGCTTGCTGCTAGTGCTGCTGCTGCTGCTGCTGCTGCTTGCTGCTGCTGCTGGTGCTTGCTGCTGCTTGCTGCTGCTGCTGCTGCTGCTTGCTGCTGCAGCTTGCTGCTACTGCTACTGCTTGCTGCTCCTGCTGCTTGCTGCTGCTCCTTGCTGCTGCTTGCTGCTTGCTGCTGCTTGCTGCTGCTGCGGCTGCTGCTTGCTGCTGCTGCTGCTGCTTGCTGCAGCTGATGCTGCTGCTGCTTCCTGCTGCTGCTGCTGCTGCTTGCTGCTGCCGCTTGCTGCTGCTTGCTGCTGCTGCTGCTTCCTGCTGCTGCTGCTGCTGCTGCTTGCTGCTTCTGCTGCTGCTGCTGCTTGCTGCTGCTGCTGCCGCTGCTTGCTGCTGTTGCTGCTGCTTGCTGCTGCTGCTGCTGCTTGCTGCTGCTGCTGCTTCTTGCTGCTGCTGCTGCTGCTTGCTGCTGCTGCTGCTGCTTGCTCCTGCTGCTGCTGCTGGTGCTGCTGCTTGCTGCTGCTGGTGCTTGCTGCTTGCTGCTGCTGCTGCTGCTGCTGCTGGTGCATGCTGCTGCTGCTTGTTGCTGCTGCTTGCTGATGCTGCTGCTTGCTGCTGCTGCTGCTTGCTGGTACTGCTTGCTGCTGCTGCTGCTTGCTGCTCCTGCTGCATGCTGCTGCTGCTGCTTGCTGCTGCTGCTGCTTGCTGCTGCTGCTTGCTGCTGCTTGCTGCTCCTGCTGCTGCTTGCTGCTGCTGCTTGCTGCTGCTGCTGCTTCTTGCTGCTGCTGCTGCTTGATGCTGCTGCTGCTGCTTTCTGCAGCTGCTGCTTGCTGCTGCTGCTGCTGCTGCTTGCTGCTGCTGACGCTTGCTGCTGCTGCTGCTTGCTGATGCTGCTGCTTGCTGCTGCTGCTTGCTGCTGCTGCTGCTTGCTGCTACTGCTTGCTGCATGCTGCTGCTGCTGCTTGCTGCTGCTGCTTGCTGCTGCTGCTTGCTGCTGCTGCTCTCTGCTGCGGCTGCTGCTGCTTGCTGCTGCTTGCTGCTCCTGCTGCTGTTTGCTGCTGCTGCTGCTTCTTGCTGCTGCTACTGCTGATTGCTGCTGCTGCTGCTTCTTGCTGCTGCTGCTTGCTGCTGCTGCTTGCTGCTGCTGCTGCTGCTTGCTGCTGCTGCTGCTTGCTGCTGCTGCTGCTGCTTGCTGCTGCTGCTTGCTGCTGCTGCTGCTTGCTGCTGCTGCTGCTTGCTGCTACTGCTTGCTGCTGCTGCTGCTTGCTGCTCCTGCTGCATGCTGCTGCTTGCTGCTCCTGCTGCTGCTTGCTGCTGCTGCTTGCTGCTGCTGCTGCTGCTTGCTGCTGCTGCTGCTGCTTGATGCTGCTGCTGCTGCTGCTTTCTGCAGCTGCTGCTTGCTGCTGAAGCTGCTGCTTGCTGCTGCTGCTGCTTGCTGCTGCTGCAGGTGCTTGCTGCTGCTGCTTTCTGCTGCTGCTGCTGCTTGCTGCTGCTGCTTGCTTCTGCTGCTGCTGCTCCTTGCTGCTGCTGCTGCTTGCTGCTGCTGCTGCTGCTTGCTGCTGCTTGCTGCTGCTTCTTGCTGCTGCTGCTGCTGCTGCTTGCTGCTGCTGCTGCTGCTGCTGCTGCTTGCTGCTGCTGCTGCTGCTGCTTGCTGCTGCTGCTGCTGCTGCTGCTTGCTCCTGCTGCTGCTGCTGCTGCTGCTTGCTGCTGCTGGTGCTTGCTGCTTGCTGCTGCTGCTGCTGCTGGTGCATGCTGCTGCTGCTTGCTGCTGCTGCTTGCTGATGCTGCTGCTTGCTGCTGCTGCTTGTTGGTACTGCTTGCTGCTGCTGCTTGCTGCTCCTGCTGCATGCTGCTGCTGCTGCTTGCTGCTGCTGCTTGCTGCTGCTTGCTGCTCCTGCTGCTGCTTGCTGCTGCTGCTGCTTCTTGCTGCTGCTGCTGCTTGATGCTGCTGCTGCTGCTTTCTGCAGCTGCTGCTTGCTGCTGATGCTGCTGCTGCTGCTTGCTGCTGCTGCTGCTGCTGCTGCTGCTGCTGCTTGCTGCTGCTGCTGCTTGCTGATGCTGCTGCTTGCTGCTGCTGCTTGCTGCTGCTGCTGCTTGCTGCTACTGCTTGCTGCTGCTGTTGCTGCTTGCTGCTGCTGCTGCTTGCTGCTACTGCTTGCTGCTGCTGCTGCTGCTTGCTGCTCCTGCTGCATGCTGCTGCTGCTGCTTGCTGCTGCTGCTCTCTGCTGCGGCTGCTGCTTGCTGCTCCTGCTGCTGCTTGCTGCTGCTGCTGCTTGCTGCTGCTGCTGCTGCTTGCTGCTGCTGCTGCTTCTTGCTGCTGCTGCTTGCTGCTGCTGCTGCTGCTGCTTGCTGCTGCTGCTGCTTGCTGCTGCTGCTGCTTCTTGCTGCTGCTGCTGCTGCTTGCTGCTGCTGCTGCTGCTGCTGCTGCTTGCTCCTGCTGCTGCTGCTGCTGCTGCTGCTTGCTGCTGCTGGTGCTTGCTGCTTGCTGCTGCTGCTGCTGCTGCTGGTGCATGCTGCTGCTGCTTGCTGCTGCTGCTTGCTGATGCTGCTGCTTGCTGCTGCTGCTGCTTGCTGCTGCTGCTGCTTGCTGGTACTGCTTGCTGCTGCTGCTGCTTGCTGCTCCTGCTGCATGCTGCTGCTGCTGCTTGCTGCTGCTGCTGCTTGCTGCTGCTGCTGCTTGCTGCTGCTGCTTGCTGCTGCTTGCTGCTCCTGCTGCTGCTTGCTGCTGCTGCTTGCTGCTGCTGCTGCTTCTTGCTGCTGCTGCTGCTTGATGCTGCTGCTGCTGCTTTCTGCAGCTGCTGCTTGCTGCTGCTGCTGCTGCTGCTTGCTGCTGCTGATGCTTGCTGCTGCTGCTGCTTGCTGATGCTGCTGCTTCTTGCTGCTGCTGCTGCTTGATGCTGCTGCTGCTGCTTTCTGCAGCTGCTGCTTGCTGCTGCTGCTGCTGCTGCTGCTTGCTGCTGCTGATGCTTGCTGCTGCTGCTGCTTGCTGCTGCTGCTCTCTGCTGCGGCTGCTTCTGCTTGCTGCTGCTTGCTGCTCCTGCTGCTGTTTGCTGCTGCTGCTGCTTCTTGCTGCTGCTACTGCTGATTGCTGCTGCTGCTGCTTCTTGCTGCTGCTGCTTGCTGCTGCTGCTTGCTGCTGCTGCTGCTGCTTGCTGCTGCTGCTGCTTGCTGCTGCTGCTGCTGCTTGCTGCTGCTGCTTGCTGCTGCTGCTGCTTGCTGCTGCTGCTGCTTGCTGCTACTGCTTGCTGCTGCTGCTGCTTGCTGCTCCTGCTGCATGCTGCTGCTTGCTGCTCCTGCTGCTGCTTGCTGCTGCTGCTGCTGCTTGCTGCTGCTGCTGCTTGATGCTGCTGCTGCTGCTGCTTTCTGCAGCTGCTGCTTGCTGCTGAAGCTGCTGCTTTCTGCTGCTGCTGCTTGCTGGTGCTGCAGGTGCTTGCTGCTGCTGCTTTCTGCTGCTGCTGCTGCTTGCTGCTGCTGCTTGCTTCTGCTGCTGCTTGCTGCTGCTGCTCCTTGCTGCTGCTGCTGCTTGCTGCTGCTGCTGCTGCTTGCTGCTGCTTGCTGCTGCTTCTTGCTGCTGCTGCTGCTGCTGCTTGCTGCTGCTGCTGCTGCTGCTTGCTGCTGCTGCTGCTGCTGCTTGCTGCTGCTGCTGCTGCTGCTGCTTGCTCCTGCTGCTGCTGCTGCTGCTGCTGCTTGCTGCTGCTGGTGCTTGCTGCTTGCTGCTGCTGCTGCTGCTGGTGCATGCTGCTGCTGCTTGCTGCTGCTGCTTGCTGATGCTGCTGCTTGCTGCTGCTGCTTGTTGGTACTGCTTGCTGCTGCTGCTTGCTGCTCCTGCTGCATGCTGCTGCTGCTGCTTGCTGCTGCTGCTTGCTGCTGCTTGCTGCTCCTGCTGCTGCTTGCTGCTGCTGCTGCTTCTTGCTGCTGCTGCTGCTTGATGCTGCTGCTTGCTGCTGATGCTGCTGCTGCTGCTTGCTGCTGCTGCTGCTGCTGCTGCTGCTGCTGCTTGCTGATGCTGCTGCTTGCTGCTGCTGCTTGCTGCTGCTGCTGCTTGCTGCTACTGCTTGCTGCTGCTGTTGCTGCTTGCTGCTGCTGCTGCTTGCTGCTACTGCTTGCTGCTGCTGCTGCTGCTTGCTGCTCCTGCTGCATGCTGCTGCTGCTGCTTGCTGCTGCTGCTCTCTGCTGCGGCTGCTGCTTGCTGCTCCTGCTGCTGCTTGCTGCTGCTGCTGCTTGCTGCTGCTGCTGCTGCTTGCTGCTGCTGCTGCTTCTTGCTGCTGCTGCTGCTTGATGCTGCTGCTGCTGCTGCTTTCTGCAGCTGCTGCTTGCTGCTGATGCTGCTGCTGCTGCTTGCTGCTGCTGCTGCTGCTTGCTGCTGCTGATGCTTGCTGCTGCTGATGCTTGCTGCTGCTGCTGCTTGCTGATGCTGCTGCTTGCTGCTACTGCTTGCTGCTGCTGCCGCTTGCTGCTACTGCTTGCTGCTGCTGCTGCTTGCTGCTCCTGCTGCATGCTGCTGCTGCTGCTTGCTGCTGCTGCTCCTTGCTGCTGCTGCTGCTTGCTGCTGCTGCTGCTGCTTGCTGCTGCTTGCTGCTGCTTCTTGCTGCTGCTGCTGCTGCTGCTTGCTGCTGCTGCTGCTGCTGCTGCTGCTTGCTGCTGCTGCTGCTGCTGCTTGCTCCTGCTGCTGCTGCTGCTGCTGCTTGCTGCTGCTGGTGCTTGCTGCTTGCTGCTGCTGCTGCTGCTGGTGCATGCTGCTGCTGCTTGCTGCTGCTGCTTGCTGATGCTGCTGCTTGCTGCTGCTGCTTGTTGGTACTGCTTGCTGCTGCTGCTTGCTGCTCCTGCTGCATGCTGCTGCTGCTGCTTGCTGCTGCTGCTTGCTGCTGCTTGCTGCTGCTTGCTGCTCCTGCTGCTGCTTGCTGCTGCTGCTGCTTCTTGCTGCTGCTGCTGCTTGATGCTGCTGCTGCTGCTTTCTGCAGCTGCTGCTTGCTGCTGATGCTGCTGCTGCTGCTTGCTGCTGCTGCTGCTGCTTGCTGCTGCTGCTGCTTGCTGATGCTGCTGCTTGCTGCTGCTGCTCGCTGCTGCGGCTGCTGCTTGCTGCTCCTGCTGCTGCTTGCTGCTGCTGCTGCTGCTTGCTGCTGCTGCTGCTTCTTGCTGCTGCTGCTGCTGCTTGATGCTGCTGCTGCTGCTGCTTTCTGCAGCTGCTGCTTGCTGCTGATGCTGCTGCTGCTGCTTGCTGCTGCTGCTGCTGCTTGCTGCTGCTGATGCTTGCTGCTGCTGATGCTTGCTGCTGCTGCTGCTTGCTGATGCTGCTGCTTGCTGCTACTGCTTGCTGCTGCTGCCGCTTGCTGCTACTGCTTGCTGCTGCTGCTGCTTGCTGCTCCTGCTGCATGCTGCTGCTGCTGCTTGCTGCTGCTGCTTGTTGCTGCTGCTTGCTGCTGCGGCTGCTGCTGCTTGCTGCTCCTGCTGCTTCTTGCTGCTGCTGCTGCTTGCTGCTGCGGCTGCTTGCTGCTGCTGCTGCTTGCTGCTGCTGCTGCTGTTTGCTGCTGCTGCTGCTGCTACTGCTGATTGCTGCTGCTGCTGCTGCTTGCTGCTGTTGCTGCTGCTGCTTGCTGCTGCTGCTTGCTGCTGCTGCTGCTGCTGCTTGCTGCTGCTGCTGCTGCTGCTTGCTGCTACTGCTTGCTGCTGCTGCTTGCTGCTCCTGCTGCATGCTGCTGCTGCTGCTTGCTGCTGCTGCTGCTTGCTGCTGGTGCTGCTTGCTGCTCCTGCTGCTGCTTACTGCTGCTGCTGCTTCTTGCTGCTGCTGCTGCTTGATGCTGCTGCTGCTGCTTTCTGCAGCTGCTGCTTGCTGCTGAAGCTGCTGCTTGCTGCTGCTGCTGGTGCTTGCTGCTGCTGCTTTCTGCTGCTGCTGCTGCTTGCTGCTGCTGCTTGCTGCTGCTGCTACTTCTTGCTGCTGCTGCTGCTGCTGCTTGCTTCTGCTGCTGCTTGCTGCTGCTGCTCCTTGCTGCTTGTTGCTGCTGCATGCTGCTGCTGCTGCTGCAGCTGCTTGCTGCTGCTGCTGCTTGCTGCTGCTGCTGCTGCTGCTGCTACTGCTTGCTGCTGCTGCTCCTTGCTGCTACTGCTCCTTGCTGCTGCTGCTGCTGCGGCTTCTGCTGCTGCTGCTGCTTGCTGCTGCTGCTTGCTGCTTGCTGCTGCTGCAACTGCTGCTTGCTGCTGCTTCTAGCTGCTTCTGCTGCTTGCTGCTGCTGCTGCTTGCTGATGCTGCTGCTTGCTGCTGCTGCTTGCTGCTACTGCTTGCTGCTGCTGCTGCTGCTGCTTGCTGCTGCTGTTGCTGCTTGATGCTCCTGCTGCTGCTTGCTGCTGCTGCTTGTTGCTGCTGCTGCTTGCTGCTCCTGCTGATGCTGCTTGCTGCTAGTGCTGCTGCTGCTGCTGCTTGCTGCTGCTGCTGGTGCTTGCTGCTGCTTGCTGCTGCTGCTTGCTGCTGCTGCTGCTGCTGCTTGCTGCTGCTGCTGCTTGCTGCTGCTGCTACTGCTTGCTGCTCCTGCTGCTTGCTGCTGCTGCTGCTGCTGCTGCTTGCTGCTGCTGATGCTTGCTGCTGCTGCTGCTTGCTGATGCTGCTGCTTGCTGCTGCTGCTTGCTGCTGCTGCTGCTTGCTGCTACTGCTTGCTGCATGCTGCTGCTGCTGCTTGCTGCTGCTGCTTGCTGCTGCTGCTTGCTGCTGCTGCTCTCTGCTGCGGCTGCTGCTGCTTGCTGCTGCTTGCTGCTCCTGCTGCTGTTTGCTGCTGCTGCTGCTTCTTGCTGCTGCTACTGCTGATTGCTGCTGCTGCTGCTGCTTGCTGCTGCTGCTTGCTGCTGCTGCTTGCTGCTGCTGCTGCTTGCTGCTGCTGCTGCTTGCTGCTGCTGCTGCTGCTTGCTGCTGCTGCTTGCTGCTGCTGCTGCTTGCTGCTGCTGCTGCTTGCTGCTACTGCTTGCTGCTGCTGCTGCTTGCTGCTCCTGCTGCATGCTGCTGCTTGCTGCTCCTGCTGCTGCTTGCTGCTGCTGCTGCTGCTTGATGCTGCTGCTGCTGCTGCTTTCTGCAGCTGCTGCTTGCTGCTGAAGCTGCTGCTTGCTGCTGCTGCTGCTTGCTGCTGCTGCAGGTGCTTGCTGCTGCTGCTTTCTGCTGCTGCTGCTGCTTGCTGCTGCTGCTTGCTTCTGCTGCTGCTTGCTGCTGCTGCTCCTTGCTGCTGCTGCTGCTTGCTGCTGCTGCTGCTGCTTGCTGCTGCTTGCTGCTGCTTCTTGCTGCTGCTGCTGCTGCTGCTTGCTGCTGCTGCTGCTACTGCTTGCTGCTGCTGCTCCTTGCTGCTACTGCTCCTTGCTGCTGCTGCTGCTGCGGCTTCTGCTGCTGCTGCTGCTTGCTGCTGCTGCTTGCTGCTTGCTGCTGCTGCAACTGCTGCTTGCTGCTGCTTCTAGCTGCTTCTGCTGCTTGCTGCTGCTGCTGCTTGCTGATGCTGCTGCTTGCTGCTGCTGCTTGCTGCTACTGCTTGCTGCTGCTGCTGCTGCTGCTTGCTGCTGCTGTTGCTGCTTGATGCTCCTGCTGCTGCTTGCTGCTGCTGCTTGTTGCTGCTGCTGCTTGCTGCTCCTGCTGATGCTGCTTGCTGCTAGTGCTGCTGCTGCTGCTGCTTGCTGCTGCTGCTGGTGCTTGCTGCTGCTTGCTGCTGCTGCTTGCTGCTGCTGCTGCTGCTTGCTGCTGCTGCTGCTTGCTGCTGCTGCTACTGCTTGCTGCTCCTGCTGCTTGCTGCTGCTGCTGCTGCTGCTTGCTGCTGCTGATGCTTGCTGCTGCTGCTGCTTGCTGATGCTGCTGCTTGCTGCTGCTGCTTGCTGCTGCTGCTGCTTGCTGCTACTGCTTGCTGCATGCTGCTGCTGCTGCTTGCTGCTGCTGCTTGCTGCTGCTGCTTGCTGCTGCTGCTCTCTGCTGCGGCTGCTGCTGCTTGCTGCTGCTTGCTGCTCCTGCTGCTGTTTGCTGCTGCTGCTGCTTCTTGCTGCTGCTACTGCTGATTGCTGCTGCTGCTGCTGCTTGCTGCTGCTGCTTGCTGCTGCTGCTTGCTGCTGCTGCTGCTTGCTGCTGCTGCTGCTTGCTGCTGCTGCTGCTGCTTGCTGCTGCTGCTTGCTGCTGCTGCTGCTTGCTGCTGCTGCTGCTTGCTGCTACTGCTTGCTGCTGCTGCTGCTTGCTGCTCCTGCTGCATGCTGCTGCTTGCTGCTCCTGCTGCTGCTTGCTGCTGCTGCTGCTGCTTGATGCTGCTGCTGCTGCTGCTTTCTGCAGCTGCTGCTTGCTGCTGAAGCTGCTGCTTGCTGCTGCTGCTGCTTGCTGCTGCTGCAGGTGCTTGCTGCTGCTGCTTTCTGCTGCTGCTGCTGCTTGCTGCTGCTGCTTGCTTCTGCTGCTGCTTGCTGCTGCTGCTCCTTGCTGCTGCTGCTGCTTGCTGCTGCTGCTGCTGCTTGCTGCTTCTTGCTGCTGCTTCTTGCTGCTGCTGCTGCTGCTGCTTGCTGCTGCTGCTGCTGCTGCTGCTTGCTGCTGCTGCTGCTGCTTGCTGCTGCTGCTGCTGCTGCTTGCTCCTGCTGCTGCTGCTGCTGCTTGCTGCTGCTGGTGCTTGCTGCTTGCTGCTGCTGCTGCTGCTGGTGCATGCTGCTGCTGCTTGCTGCTGCTGCTTGCTGATGCTGCTGCTTGCTGCTGCTGCTTGTTGGTACTGCTTGCTGCTGCTGCTTGCTGCTCCTGCTGCATGCTGCTGCTGCTGCTTGCTGCTGCTGCTTGCTGCTGCTTGCTGCTGCTTGCTGCTCCTGCTGCTGCTTGCTGCTGCTGCTGCTTCTTGCTGCTGCTGCTGCTTGATGCTGCTGCTGCTGCTTTCTGCAGCTGCTGCTTGCTGCTGATGCTGCTGCTGCTGCTTGCTGCTGCTGCTGCTGCTGCTGCTGCTGCTGCTGCTGCTGCTTGCTGCTGCTGCTTGCTGATGCTGCTGCTTGCTGCTGCTGCTTGCTGCTGCTGCTGCTTGCTGCTACTGCTTGCTGCTGCTGTTGCTGCTTGCTGCTGCTGCTGCTTGCTGCTACTGCTTGCTGCTGCTGCTGCTGCTTGCTGCTCCTGCTGCATGCTGCTGCTGCTGCTTGCTGCTGCTCTCTGCTGCGGCTGCTGCTTGCTGCTCCTGCTGCTGCTTGCTGCTGCTGCTGCTTGCTGCTGCTGCTGCTTGCTGCTGCTGCTGCTGCTTGCTGCTGCTGCTGCTTCTTGCTGCTGCTGCTGCTGCTTGATGCTGCTGCTGCTGCTGCTTTCTGCAGCTGCTGCTTGCTGCTGATGCTGCTGCTGCTGCTTGCTGCTGCTGCTGCTGCTTGCTGCTGCTGATGCTTGCTGCTGCTGATGCTTGCTGCTGCTGCTGCTTGCTGATGCTGCTGCTTGCTGCTACTGCTTGCTGCTGCTGCCGCTTGCTGCTACTGCTTGCTGCTGCTGCTGCTTGCTGCTCCTGCTGCATGCTGCTGCTGCTGCTTGCTGCTGCTGCTTGTTGCTGCTGCTTGCTGCTGCGGCTGCTGCTGCTTGCTGCTCCTGCTGCTTCTTGCTGCTGCTGCTGCTTGCTGCTGCGGCTGCTTGCTGCTGCTGCTGCTTGCTGCTGCTGCTGTTTGCTGCTGCTGCTGCTGCTACTGCTGATTGCTGCTGCTGCTGCTGCTTGCTGCTGCTGCTGCTGCTTGCTGCTGCTGCTGCTGCTGCTTGCTGCTACTGCTTGCTGCTGCTGCTGCTTGCTGCTCCTGCTGCATCCTGCTGCTGCTGCTTGCTGCTGCTGCTGCTTGCTGCTGGTGCTGCTTGCTGCTCCTGCTGCTGCTTACTGCTGCTGCTGCTTCTTGCTGCTGCTGCTGCTTGATGCTGCTGCTGCTTTCTGCAGCTGCTGCTTGCTGCTGAAGCTGCTGCTTGCTGCTGCTGCAGTGCTTGCTGCTGCTGCTTTCTGCTGCTGCTGCTGCTTGCTGCTGCTGCTTGCTGCTGCTGCTACTTCTTGCTGCTGCTGCTGCTGCTGCTTGCTTCTGCTGCTGCTTGCTGCTGCTGCTCCTTGCTGCTTGTTGCTGCTGCATGCTGCTGCTGCTGCTTGCTGCTGCTGCTGCTGCTGCTACTGCTTGCTGCTGCTGCTCCTTGCTGCTACTGCTCCTTGCTGCTGCTGCTGCTGCGGCTTCTGCTGCTGCTGCTGCTTGCTGCTGCTGCAACTGCTGCTTGCTGCTGCTTCTAGCTGCTTCTGCTGCTTGCTGCTGCTGCTGCTTGCTGATGCTGCTGCTTGCTGCTGCTGCTTGCTGCTACTGCTTGCTGCTGCTGCTGCTGCTTGCTGCTGCTGTTGCTGCTTGATGCTGCTGCTGCTGCTTGCTGCTGCTGCTGCTGCTGCTGCTTGTTGCTGCTGCTGCTTGCTGCTCCTGCTGATGCTGCTGCTGCTGCTGCTTGCTGCTGCTGCTGGTGCTTGCTGCTGCTTGCTGCTGCTGCTTGCTGCTGCTTGCTGCTGCTGCTTGCTGCTGCTGCTGCTTGCTGCTGCTGCTACTGCTTGCTGCTCCTGCTGCTTGCTGCTGCTCCTTGCTGCTGCTTGCTGCTTGCTGCTGCTGCTTGCTGCTGCTGCTGCTGCTGCTGCTTGCTGCAGCTGATGCTGCTGCTGCTTCCTGCTGATGCTGCTGCTGCTGCTTGCTGCTGCCGCTTGCTGCTGCTTGCTGCTGCTGCTGCTTCCTGCTGCTGCTGCTGCTGCTTGCTGCTTCTGCTGCTGCTGCTACTGCTTGCTGCTGCTGCTGCCGCTGCTTGCTGCTGTTGCTGCTGCTTGCTGCTGCTGCTGCTGCTTCTTGCTGCTGCTGCTGCTGCTTGCTGCTGCTGCTGCTTGCTGCTGCTGCTTGCTGCTGCTTGCTGCTCCTGCTGCTGCTTGCTGCTGCTGCTGCTTGCTGCTGCTGCTGCTTCTTGCTGCTGCTGCTGCTGCTTGATGCTGCTGCTGCTGCTTTCTGCAGCTGCTGCTTGCTGCTGATGCTGCTGCTGCTGCTGCTGCTGCTTGCTGCTGCTGATGCTTGCTGCTGCTGCTGCTTGCTGATGCTGCTGCTTGCTGCTGCTGCTGCTTGCTGCTAGTGCTTGCTGCTGCTGCTGCTTGCTGCTCCTGCTGCATGCTGCTGCTGCTGCTGCTGCTTGCTGCTGCTGCTTGCTGCTGCTGCTCTCTGCTGCGGCTGCTGCTTGCTGCTGCTTGCTGCTCCTGCTGCTGCTTGCTGCTGCTGCTGCTTCTTGCTGCTGCTACTGCTGATTGCTGCTGCTGCTGCTTCTTGCTGCTGCTGCTTGCTACTGCTGCTTGCTGCTGCTGCTGCTTGCTGCTGCTGCTGCTTGCTGCTGCTGCTGCTTGCTGCTGCTGCTGCTTGCTGCTGCTGCTTGCTGCTGCTGCTGCTGCTTGCTGCTACTGCTTGCTGCTGCTGCTTGCTGCTCCTGCTGCATGCTGCTGCTTGCTGCTCCTGCTGCTGCTTGCTGCTGCTGCTGCTGCTTGCTGCTGCTGCTGCTTCTTGCTGCTGCTGCTGCTTGATGCTGCTGCTGCTGCTTTCTGCAGCTGCTGCTTGCTGCTGAAGCTGCTGCTTGCTGCTGCTGCTGCTTGCTGCAGGTGCTTGCTGCTGCTGCTTTCTGCTGCTGCTGCTTGCTGCTGCTGCTTGCTGCTGCTGCTTGCTGCTGCTGCTTGCTGCTGTTGCTGCTGCTGCTGCTGCTTGCTGCTGCTTGCTGCTGCTTGCTGCTGCTGCTGCTGCTTGCTGCTGCTGCTGCTACTGCTTGCTGCTGCTGCTTGCTGCTGCTGCTGCTCCTTGCTGCTACTGCTCCTTGCTGCTGCTGCTGCTGCTGCTGCTGCTGCTGCTGCTGCTGCTGCTGCTGCGGCTTCTGCTGCTGCTGCTGCTGCTTGCTGCTGCTGCTTGCTGCTGCTGCTGCTTGCTGCTTGCTGCTGCTGCAACTGCTGCTTGCTGCTGCTGCTGCTTCTACCTGCTGCTGCTTCGTGCTGCTGCTGCTTTCTGCTGCTGCTGCTGCTTGCTGCTGCTGTTGGTGCTTGATGCTGCTGCTGCTGCTTGCTGCTGCTGCTGCTGCTGCTGCCGCTGCTGCTGCTGCTGCTGCTGCTGCTGCTGCTTGCTGCTGCGGCTGCTTGCTGCTGCTGCTGCTGCTCTCTGCTGCTGCTGCTTGCTGCTGCTGGTGCTGCTTGCAGCAGCTGCTGCTGCTGCTGCTGCTTTCTGCTGCTGCTGCTGCTGCTGCTCCTGCTCCTGCTCCTGCTGCTGATGCTGCTTGCTGCTGTTTGCTGGTGCTGCTGCTGTTTGCTGCTGCTTGCTGCTGCAGCTGCTTCTTGCTGCTGCTGCGGCTGCTGCTTGCTGCAGCTGCTGCTGCTGCTTCCTGCTGCTGCTGCTTGCTGCTGCTGCTGCTGCCGCTTGCTGCTGCTGCTGCTGCTTGCTGCTTCTGCTTGCTGCTGCTGCTGCTGCTATTTCCTGCTGCTGCTGCTTGCTGCTTCTGCTGCTGCTGCTGCCGCTGCTGCTTGCTGCTGCTGCTGCTGCTTCTTGCTGCTGCTGCTGCTTCTTACTGCTGCTGCTGCTGCTGCTTGCTGCTGCTGCTGCTGCTGCTTGCAGCTGCTGGTGCTTGCTTCTTGCTGCTGCTGCTGCTGCTGCTGGTGCATGCTGCTGCTGCTGCTGCTTGCTGCTGCTGCTGATTGCTGCTGCTGCTGCTTGCTGCTGCTTGCTGCTGTTGCTGCTGCTGCTGCTTGCTGCTGCTGCTGCTTCTTGCTGCTGCTGCTTGCTGCTGCTGCTGCTTGCTGCTGCGGCTGCTTGCTGCTGCTGCTGCTTGCTGCTGCTGCTGCTGTTTGCTGCTGCTGCTGCTGCTGCTGCTGCTGCTTGCTGCTGCTGCTGCTGCTTGCTGCTGCTGATGCTTGCTGCTGCTGATGCTTGCTGCTGCTGCTGCTTGCTGATGCTGCTGCTTGCTGCTACTGCTTGCTGCTGCTGCCGCTTGCTGCTACTGCTTGCTGCTGCTGCTGCTTGCTGCTCCTGCTGCATGCTGCTGCTGCTGCTTGCTGCTGCTGCTTGTTGCTGCTGCTTTGCTGCTGCGGCTGCTGCTGCTTGCTGCTCCTGCTGCTTCTTGCTGCTGCTGCTGCTTGCTGCTGCGGCTGCTTGCTGCTGCTGCTGCTTGCTGCTGCTGCTGCTGTTTGCTGCTGCTGCTGCTGCTACTGCTGATTGCTGCTGCTGCTGCTGCTTGCTGCTGTTGCTGCTGCTGCTTGCTGCTGCTGCTTGCTGCTGCTGCTGCTTGCTGCTTGCTGCTGCTGCTGCTGCTGCTTGCTGCTACTGCTTGCTGCTGCTGCTGCTTGCTGCTCCTGCTGCATGCTGCTGCTGCTGCTGCTTGCTGCTGGTGCTGCTTGCTGCTCCTGCTGCTGCTTACTGCTGCTGCTGCTTCTTGCTGCTGCTGCTGCTTGATGCTGCTGCTGCTGCTTTCTGCAGCTGCTGCTTGCTGCTGAAGCTGCTGCTTGCTGCTTGCTGCAGGTGCTTGCTGCTGCTGCTTTCTGCTGCTGCTGCTGCTTGCTGCTGCTGCTTGCTGCTGCTGCTACTTCTTGCTGCTGCTGCTGCTGCTTGCTTCTGCTGCTGCTTGCTGCTGCTGCTCCTTGCTGCTTGTTGCTGCTGCATGCTGCTGCTGCTGCTGCAGCTGCTTGCTGCTGCTGCTGCTTGCTGCTGCTGCTGCTGCTGCTGCTACTGCTTGCTGCTGCTGCTCCTTGCTGCTACTGCTCTTGCTGCTGCTGCTGCTGCGGCTTCTGCTGCTGCTTGCTGCTACTGCTTGCTGCTGCTGCTGCTTGCTGCTTGCTGCTGCTGTTGCTGCTTGATGCTGCTGCTGCTGCTTGCTGCTGCTGCTGCTGCTGCTTGTTGCTGCTGCTGCTTGCTGCTCCTGCTGATGCTGCTTGCTGCTAGTGCTGCTGCTGCTGCTGCTGCTTGCTGCTGCTGCTGGTGCTTGCTGCTGCTTGCTGCTGCTGCTTGCTGCTGCTGCTGCTGCTTGCTGCTGCTGCTGCTTGCTGCTGCTGCTACTGCTTGCTGCTCCTGCTGCTTGCTGCTGGCTGCTGCTTGCTGCTGCTGATGCTTGCTGCTGATGCTTGCTGCTGCTGCTGCTTGCTGATGCTGCTGTTTGCTGCTGCTGCTTGCTGCTGCTGCTGCTTGCTGCTACTGCTTGCTGCATGCTGCTGCTGCTGCTTGCTGCTGCTGCTTGCTGCTGCTGCTTGCTGCTGCTGCTCTCTGCTGCGGCTGCTGCTGCTTGCTGCTGCTTGCTGCTCCTGCTGCTGTTTGCTGCTGCTGCTGCTTCTTGCTGCTGCTACTGCTGATTGCTGCTGCTGCTGCTGCTTGCTGCTGCTGCTTGCTGCTGCTGCTTGCTGCTGCTGCTGCTGCTTGCTGCTGCTGCTGCTGCTGCTTGCTGCTGCTGCTTGCTGCTGCTGCTGCTTGCTGCTGCTGCTGCTTGCTGCTACTGCTTGCTGCTGCTGCTGCTTGCTGCTCCTGCTGCATGCTGCTGCTTGCTGCTCCTGCTGCTGCTTGCTGCTGCTGCTGCTGCTTGATGCTGCTGCTGCTGCTGCTTTCTGCAGCTGCTGCTTGCTGCTGAAGCTGCTGCTTGCTGCTGCTGCTGCTTGCTGGTGCTGCAGGTGCTTGCTGCTGCTGCTTTCTGCTGCTGCTGCTGCTGCTTGCTGCTGCTGCTTGCTTCTGCTGCTGCTTGCTGCTGCTGCTCCTTGCTGCTGCTGCTGCTTGCTGCTGCTGCTGCTGCTTGCTGCTGCTTGCTGCTGCTTCTTGCTGCTGCTGCTGCTGCTGCTGCTGCTGCTTGCTGCTGCTGCTGCTGCTTGCTGCTGCTGCTGCTGCTGCTGCTTGCTCCTGCTGCTGCTGCTGCTGCTTGCTGCTGCTGGTGCTTGCTGCTTGCTGCTGCTGCTGCTGCTGGTGCATGCTGCTGCTGCTTGCTGCTGCTGCTTGCTGATGCTGCTGCTTGCTGCTGCTGCTTGTTGGTACTGCTTGCTGCTGCTGCTTGCTGCTCCTGCTGCATGCTGCTGCTGCTGCTTGCTGCTGCTGCTTGCTGCTGCTTGCTGCTGCTTGCTGCTCCTGCTGCTGCTTGCTGCTGCTGCTGCTTCTTGCTGCTGCTGCTGCTTGATGCTGCTGCTGCTGCTTTCTGCAGCTGCTGCTTGCTGCTGATGCTGCTGCTGCTGCTTGCTGCTGCTGCTGCTGCTGCTGCTGCTGCTGCTGCTGCTGCTGCTGCTGCTTGCTGCTGCTGCTGCTTGCTGATGCTGCTGCTTGCTGCTGCTGCTTGCTGCTGCTGCTGCTTGCTGCTACTGCTTGCTGCTGCTGTTGCTGCTTGCTGCTGCTGCTGCTTGCTGCTACTGCTTGCTGCTGCTGCTGCTGCTTGCTGCTCCTGCTGCGATGCTGCTGCTGCTGCTTGCTGCTGCTCTCTGCTGCGGCTGCTGCTTGCTGCTCCTGCTGCTGCTTGCTGCTGCTGCTGCTTGCTGCTGCTGCTGCTGCTTGCTGCTGCTGCTGCTTCTTGCTGCTGCTGCTGCTGCTTGATGCTGCTGCTGCTGCTGCTGCTTTCTGCAGCTGCTGCTTGCTGCTGATGCTGCTGCTGCTGCTTGCTGCTGCTGCTGCTGCTTGCTGCTGCTGATGCTTGCTGCTGCTGATGCTGCTGCTGCTGCTGCTTGCTGATGCTGCTGCTTGCTGCTACTGCTTGCTGCTGCTGCCGCTTGCTGCTACTGCTTGCTGCTGCTGCTGCTGCTTGCTGCTCCTGCTGCATGCTGCTGCTGCTGCTTGCTGCTGCTGCTTGTTGCTGCTGATTGCTGCTGCGGCTGCTGCTGCTTGCTGCTCCTGCTGCTTCTTGCTGCTGCTGCTGCTTGCTGCTGCGGCTGCTTGCTGCTGCTGCTGCTTGCTGCTGCTGCTGTTTGCTGCTGCTGCTGCTGCTACTGCTGATTGCTGCTGCTGCTGCTGCTTGCTGCTGTTGCTGCTGCTGCTTGCTGCTGCTGCTTGCTGCTGCTGCTGCTGCTGCTTGCTGCTGCTGCTGCTGCTGCTTGCTGCTACTGCTTGCTGCTGCTGCTGCTTGCTGCTCCTGCTGCATGCTGCTGCTGCTGCTTGCTGCTGCTGCTGCTTGCTGCTGGTGCTGCTTGCTGCTCCTGCTGCTGCTTACTGCTGCTGCTGCTTCTTGCTGCTGCTGCTGCTTGATGCTGCTGCTGCTGCTTTCTGCAGCTGCTGCATGCTGCTGAAGCTGCTGCTTGCTGCTGCTGCAGGTGCTTGCTGCTGCTGCTTTCTGCTGCTGCTGCTGCTTGCTGCTGCTGCTTGCTGCTGCTGCTACTTCTTGCTGCTGCTGCTGCTGCTGCTGCTGCTGCTTCTGCTGCTGCTTGCTGCTGCTGCTCCTTGCTGCTTGTTGCTGCTGCATGCTGCTGCTGCTGCTGCTGCAGCTGCTTGCTGCTGCTGCTGCTTGCTGCTGCTGCTGCTGCTGCTGCTACTGCTTGCTGCTGCTGCTCCTTGCTGCTACTGCTCCTTGCTGCTGCTGCTGCTGCGGCTTCTGCTGCTGCTGCTGCTTGCTGCTGCTGCTTGCTGCTTGCTGCTGCTGCAACTGCTGCTTGCTGCTGCTTCTAGCTGCTTCTGCTGCTTGCTGCTGCTGCTGCTTGCTGATGCTGCTGCTTGCTGCTGCTGCTTGCTGCTACTGCTTGCTGCTGCTGCTGCTGCTTGCTGCTGCTGTTGCTGCTTGATGCTGCTGCTGCTGCTTGCTGCTGCTGCTGCTGCTGCTGCTTGTTGCTGCTGCTGCTTGCTGCTCCTGCTGATGCTGCTGCTGCTGCTGCTGCTTGCTGCTGCTGCTGGTGCTTGCTGCTGCTTGCTGCTGCTGCTTGCTGCTGCTGCTGCTGCTGCTGCTTGCTGCTGCTGCTGCTTGCTGCTGCTGCTACTGCTTGCTGCTCCTGCTGCTTGCTGCTGCTCCTTGCTGCTGCTTGCTGCTTGCTGCTGCTGCTTGCTGCTGCTGCTGCTGCTGCTTGCTGCAGCTGATGCTGCTGCTGCTTCCTGCTGATGCTGCTGCTGCTGCTTGCTGCTGCCGCTTGCTGCTGCTTGCTGCTGCTGCTGCTTCCTGCTGCTGCTGCTGCTGCTGCTTCTGCTGCTGCTGCTACTGCTTGCTGCTGCTGCTGCCGCTGCTTGCTGCTGTTGCTGCTGCTTGCTGCTGCTGCTGCTGCTTGCTGCTGCTGCTGCTTCTTGCTGCTGCTGCTGCTGCTTGCTGCTGCTGCTTGCTGCTGCTGCTGCTTGCTGCTCCTGCTGCTGCTTGCTGCTGCTGCTGCTTGCTGCTGCTGCTGCTTGCTGCTGCTGCTGCTTCTTGCTGCTGCTGCTGCTGCTTGATGCTGCTGCTGCTGCTTTCTGCAGCTGCTGCTTGCTGCTGATGCTGCTGCTGCTGCTGCTGCTTGCTGCTGCTGATGCTTGCTGCTGCTGCTGCTTGCTGATGCTGCTGCTTGCTGCTGCTGCTTGCTGCTAGTGCTTGCTGCTGCTGCTGCTTGCTGCTCCTGCTGCATGCTGCTGCTGCTGCTGCTGCTTGCTGCTGCTGCTTGCTGCTGCTGCTCTCTGCTGCGGCTGCTGCTTGCTGCTGCTTGCTGCTCCTGCTGCTGCTTGCTGCTGCTGCTGCTTCTTGCTGCTGCTACTGCTGATTGCTGCTGCTGCTGCTTCTTGCTGCTGCTGCTTGCTACTGCTGCTTGCTGCTGCTGCTGCTTGCTGCTGCTGCTGCTTGCTGCTGCTGCTGCTTGCTGCTGCTGCTTGCTGCTGCTGCTGCTGCTTGCTGCTACTGCTTGCTGCTGCTGCTTGCTGCTCCTGCTGCATGCTGCTGCTTGCTGCTCCTGCTGCTGCTTGCTGCTGCTGCTGCTGCTTGCTGCTGCTGCTGCTTCTTGCTGCTGCTGCTGCTTGATGCTGCTGCTGCTGCTTTCTGCAGCTGCTGCTTGCTGCTGAAGCTGCTGCTTGCTGCTGCTGCTGCTTGCTGCAGGTGCTTGCTGCTGCTGCTTTCTGCTGCTGCTGCTTGCTGCTGCTGCTGCTTGCTGCTGCTGCTTGCTGCTGCTGCTTGCTGCTGCTGCTGCTGCTGCTGCTGCTTGCTGCTGCTTGCTGCTGCTTGCTGCTGCTGCTGCTGCTTGCTGCTGCTGCTGCTACTGCTTGCTGCTGCTGCTTGCTGCTGCTGCTGCTCCTTGCTGCTACTGCTCCTTGCTGCTGCTGCTGCTGCTGCTGCTGCGGCTTCTGCTGCTGCTGCTGCTGCTTGCTGCTGCTGCTTGCTGCTGCTGCTTGCTGCTTGCTGCTGCTGCAACTGCTGCTTGCTGCTGCTGCTGCTTCTACCTGCTGCTGCTTCGTGCTGCTGCTGCTTTCTGCTGCTGCTGCTGCTTGCTGCTGCTGTTGGTGCTTGATGCTGCTGCTGCTGCTTGCTGCTGCTGCTGCTGCTGCTGCCGCTGCTGCTGCTGCTGCTGCTGCTGCTGCTGCTTGCTGCTGCGGCTGCTTGCTGCTGCTGCTGCTGCTCTCTGCTGCTGCTGCTTGCTGCTGCTGGTGCTGCTTGCAGCAGCTGCTGCTGCTGCTGCTGCTTTCTGCTGCTGCTGCTGCTGCTGCTCCTGCTCCTGCTCCTGCTGCTGATGCTGCTTGCTGCTGTTTGCTGGTGCTGCTGCTGTTTGCTGCTGCTTGCTGCTGCAGCTGCTTCTTGCTGCTGCTGCGGCTGCTGCTTGCTGCAGCTGCTGCTGCTGCTTCCTGCTGCTGCTGCTTGCTGCTGCTGCTGCTGCCGCTTGCTGCTGCTGCTGCTGCTTGCTGCTTCTGCTTGCTGCTGCTGCTGCTGCTATTTCCTGCTGCTGCTGCTTGCTGCTTCTGCTGCTGCTGCTGCCGCTGCTGCTTGCTGCTGCTGCTGCTGCTTCTTGCTGCTGCTGCTGCTTCTTACTGCTGCTGCTGCTGCTTGCTGCTGCTGCTGCTGCTGCTTGCAGCTGCTGGTGCTTGCTTCTTGCTGCTGCTGCTAGCTGCTGGTGCTTGCTTCTTGCTGCTGCTGCTGCTGCTGGTGCATGCTGCTGCTGCTGCTGCTTGCTGCTGCTGCTGATTGCTGCTGCTGCTGCTTGCTGCTGCTTGCTGCTGCTTGCTGCTGTTGCTGCTGCTGCTGCTTGCTGCTGCTGCTGCTGCTGCTGCTTGCTCCTGCTGCTGCTGCTGCTGCTGCTTGCTGCTGCTGCTTCTTGCTGCTGCTGCTGCTGCTGCTGCTGCTGCTGCTGCTGCTTGCTGCTGCTGCTGCTGCTTGCTGCTGCTGCTGCTGCTGCTGCTTGCTCCTGCTGCTGCTGCTGCTGCTGCTTGCTGCTGCTGGTGCTTGCTGCTTGCTGCTGCTGCTGCTGCTGGTGCATGCTGCTGCTGCTTGCTGCTGCTGCTTGCTGATGCTGCTGCTTGCTGCTGCTGCTTGTTGGTACTGCTTGCTGCTGCTGCTTGCTGCTCCTGCTGCATGCTGCTGCTGCTGCTTGCTGCTGCTGCTTGCTGCTGCTTGCTGCTGCTTGCTGCTCCTGCTGCTGCTTGCTGCTGCTGCTGCTTCTTGCTGCTGCTGCTGCTTGATGCTGCTGCTGCTGCTTTCTGCAGCTGCTGCTTGCTGCTGATGCTGCTGCTGCTGCTTGCTGCTGCTGCTGCTGCTGCTGCTGCTGCTGCTGCTGCTGCTGCTGCTGCTTGCTGCTGCTGCTGCTTGCTGATGCTGCTGCTTGCTGCTGCTGCTTGCTGCTGCTGCTGCTTGCTGCTACTGCTTGCTGCTGCTGTTGCTGCTTGCTGCTGCTGCTGCTTGCTGCTACTGCTTGCTGCTGCTGCTGCTGCTTGCTGCTCCTGCTGCATGCTGCTGCTGCTGCTTGCTGCTGCTCTCTGCTGCGGCTGCTGCTTGCTGCTCCTGCTGCTGCTTGCTGCTGCTGCTGCTTGCTGCTGCTGCTGCTGCTTGCTGCTGCTGCTGCTTCTTGCTGCTGCTGCTGCTGCTTGATGCTGCTGCTGCTGCTGCTGCTTTCTGCAGCTGCTGCTTGCTGCTGATGCTGCTGCTGCTGCTTGCTGCTGCTGCTGCTTGCTGCTGCTGATGCTTGCTGCTGCTGATGCTTGCTGCTGCTGCTGCTTGCTGATGCTGCTGCTTGCTGCTACTGCTTGCTGCTGCTGCCGCTTGCTGCTACTGCTTGCTGCTGCTGCTGCTTGCTGCTCCTGCTGCATGCTGCTGCTGCTGCTTGCTGCTGCTGCTTGTTGCTGCTGATTGCTGCTGCGGCTGCTGCTGCTTGCTGCTCCTGCTGCTTCTTGCTGCTGCTGCTGCTTGCTGCTGCGGCTGCTTGCTGCTGCTGCTGCTTGCTGCTGCTGCTGTTTGCTGCTGCTGCTGCTGCTACTGCTGATTGCTGCTGCTGCTGCTGCTTGCTGCTGTTGCTGCTGCTGCTTGCTGCTGCTGCTTGCTGCTGCTGCTGCTGCTGCTTGCTGCTGCTGCTGCTGCTGCTTGCTGCTACTGCTTGCTGCTGCTGCTGCTTGCTGCTCCTGCTGCATGCTGCTGCTGCTGCTTGCTGCTGCTGCTGCTTGCTGCTGGTGCTGCTTGCTGCTCCTGCTGCTGCTTACTGCTGCTGCTGCTTCTTGCTGCTGCTGCTGCTTGATGCTGCTGCTGCTGCTTTCTGCAGCTGCTGCATGCTGCTGAAGCTGCTGCTTGCTGCTGCTGCAGGTGCTTGCTGCTGCTGCTTTCTGCTGCTGCTGCTGCTTGCTGCTGCTGCTTGCTGCTGCTGCTACTTCTTGCTGCTGCTGCTGCTGCTGCTGCTGCTGCTGCTTGCTTCTGCTGCTGCTTGCTGCTGCTGCTCCTTGCTGCTTGTTGCTGCTGCATGCTGCTGCTGCTGCTGCTGCAGCTGCTTGCTGCTGCTGCTGCTTGCTGCTGCTGCTGCTGCTGCTACTGCTTGCTGCTGCTGCTCCTTGCTGCTACTGCTCCTTGCTGCTGCTGCTGCTGCGGCTTCTGCTGCTGCTGCTGCTTGCTGCTGCTGCTTGCTGCTTGCTGCTGCTGCAACTGCTGCTTGCTGCTGCTTCTAGCTGCTTCTGCTGCTTGCTGCTGCTGCTGCTTGCTGATGCTGCTGCTTGCTGCTGCTGCTTGCTGCTACTGCTTGCTGCTGCTGCTGCTGCTTGCTGCTGCTGTTGCTGCTTGATGCTGCTGCTGCTGCTTGCTGCTGCTGCTGCTGCTGCTGCTTGTTGCTGCTGCTGCTTGCTGCTCCTGCTGATGCTGCTGCTGCTGCTGCTGCTTGCTGCTGCTGCTGGTGCTTGCTGCTGCTTGCTGCTGCTGCTTGCTGCTGCTGCTGCTGCTGCTGCTTGCTGCTGCTGCTGCTTGCTGCTGCTGCTACTGCTTGCTGCTCCTGCTGCTTGCTGCTGCTCCTTGCTGCTGCTTGCTGCTTGCTGCTGCTGCTTGCTGCTGCTGCTGCTGCTGCTTGCTGCAGCTGATGCTGCTGCTGCTTCCTGCTGATGCTGCTGCTGCTGCTTGCTGCTGCCGCTTGCTGCTGCTTGCTGCTGCTGCTGCTTCCTGCTGCTGCTGCTGCTGCTGCTTGCTGCTTCTGCTGCTGCTGCTACTGCTTGCTGCTGCTGCTGCCGCTGCTTGCTGCTGTTGCTGCTGCTTGCTGCTGCTGCTGCTGCTTGCTGCTGCTGCTGCTTCTTGCTGCTGCTGCTGCTGCTGCTTGCTGCTGCTGCTGCTTGCTGCTGCTGCTTGCTGCTGCTTGCTGCTCCTGCTGCTGCTTGCTGCTGCTGCTGCTTGCTGCTGCTGCTGCTTGCTGCTGCTGCTGCTTCTTGCTGCTGCTGCTGCTGCTTGATGCTGCTGCTGCTGCTTTCTGCAGCTGCTGCTTGCTGCTGATGCTGCTGCTGCTGCTGCTGCTTGCTGCTGCTGATGCTTGCTGCTGCTGCTGCTTGCTGATGCTGCTGCTTGCTGCTGCTGCTTGCTGCTAGTGCTTGCTGCTGCTGCTGCTTGCTGCTCCTGCTGCATGCTGCTGCTGCTGCTGCTGCTTGCTGCTGCTGCTTGCTGCTGCTGCTCTCTGCTGCGGCTGCTGCTTGCTGCTGCTTGCTGCTCCTGCTGCTGCTTGCTGCTGCTGCTGCTTCTTGCTGCTGCTACTGCTGATTGCTGCTGCTGCTGCTTCTTGCTGCTGCTGCTTGCTACTGCTGCTTGCTGCTGCTGCTGCTTGCTGCTGCTGCTTGCTGCTGCTGCTGCTTGCTGCTGCTGCTTGCTGCTGCTGCTGCTGCTTGCTGCTACTGCTTGCTGCTGCTGCTTGCTGCTCCTGCTGCATGCTGCTGCTTGCTGCTCCTGCTGCTGCTTGCTGCTGCTGCTGCTGCTTGCTGCTGCTGCTGCTTCTTGCTGCTGCTGCTGCTTGATGCTGCTGCTGCTGCTTTCTGCAGCTGCTGCTTGCTGCTGAAGCTGCTGCTTGCTGCTGCTGCTGCTTGCTGCAGGTGCTTGCTGCTGCTGCTTTCTGCTGCTGCTGCTTGCTGCTGCTGCTGCTTGCTGCTGCTGCTGCTTGCTGCTGCTGCTTGCTGCTGCTGCTGCTGCTGCTGCTGCTTGCTGCTGCTTGCTGCTGCTTGCTGCTGCTTGCTGCTGCTGCTGCTGCTTGCTGCTGCTGCTGCTACTGCTTGCTGCTGCTGCTTGCTGCTGCTGCTGCTCCTTGCTGCTACTGCTCCTTGCTGCTGCTGCTGCTGCTGCTGCTGCGGCTTCTGCTGCTGCTGCTGCTGCTTGCTGCTGCTGCTTGCTGCTGCTGCTTGCTGCTTGCTGCTGCTGCAACTGCTGCTTGCTGCTGCTGCTGCTTCTACCTGCTGCTGCTTCGTGCTGCTGCTGCTTTCTGCTGCTGCTGCTGCTTGCTGCTGCTGTTGGTGCTTGATGCTGCTGCTGCTGCTTGCTGCTGCTGCTGCTGCTGCTGCTGCCGCTGCTGCTGCTGCTGCTGCTGCTGCTGCTTGCTGCTGCGGCTGCTTGCTGCTGCTGCTGCTGCTCTCTGCTGCTGCTGCTTGCTGCTGCTGGTGCTGCTTGCAGCAGCTGCTGCTGCTGCTGCTGCTTTCTGCTGCTGCTGCTGCTGCTGCTCCTGCTCCTGCTCCTGCTGCTGATGCTGCTTGCTGCTGTTTGCTGGTGCTGCTGCTGTTTGCTGCTGCTTGCTGCTGCAGCTGCTTCTTGCTGCTGCTGCGGCTGCTGCTTGCTGCAGCTGCTGCTGCTGCTTCCTGCTGCTGCTGCTTGCTGCTGCTGCTGCTGCCGCTTGCTGCTGCTGCTGCTGCTTGCTGCTTCTGCTTGCTGCTGCTGCTGCTATTTCCTGCTGCTGCTGCTTGCTGCTTCTGCTGCTGCTGCTGCCGCTGCTGCTTGCTGCTGCTGCTGCTTCTTGCTGCTGCTGCTGCTTCTTACTGCTGCTGCTGCTGCTTGCTGCTGCTGCTGCTGCTGCTTGCAGCTGCTGGTGCTTGCTTCTTGCTGCTGCTGCTGCTGCTGGTGCATGCTGCTGCTGCTGCTGCTTGCTGCTGCTGCTGATTGCTGCTGCTGCTGCTTGCTGCTGCTTGCTGCTGCTTGCTGCTGTTGCTGCTGCTGCTGCTTGCTGCTGCTGCTGCTTCTTGCTGCTGCTGCTTGCTGCTGCTTGCTGCTGCTGCTGATGATTGCTGCTGCTGCTGCTGCTTGCTGCTGCTGCTGCTTGCTGATGCTGCTGCTTGCTGCTCCTGCTGCATGCTGCTGCTGCTGCTTGCTGCTGCTGCTGCTTGCTGCTTTTTCTGCTGCTGCGGCTTGCTGCTGCTGCTGCTGCTTGCTGCTGCTGCTGCTTGCTGCTGCTTGCTGCTGTTGCTGCTGCTGCTGCTGGTGCTTACTGCTGCTGCTGCTGCTTGCTGCTGCTGCTGCTGCTGGTCCTTGCTGCTGCTGCTGCTGCTTGCTGCTGCCGCTTGCTGCTGCTGCTACTTGCTGCTGATGCTGCTGCTTGCTGCTGCTTGCTGCTGTTGCTGCTGGTGCTTGCTGCTGCTGCTGCTGCTGGTGCTTACTGCTGCTGCTGCTGCTGCTTGCTGCTGCTGCTCCTTGCTGCTGCTGCTTGCTGCTGCTGCTGCTTGCTGCTGCTGCTGCTTGCTGCTGCAGCTGCTGCTTGCTGCTGAAGCTGCTGCTTGCTGCTGCTGCAGGTGCTTGCTGCTGCTGCTTTCTGCTGCTGCTGCTGCTTGCTGCTGCTGCTTGCTGCTGCTGCTACTTCTTGCTGCTGCTGCTGCTGCTTGCTTCTGCTGCTGCTTGCTGCTGCTGCTCCTTGCTGCTTGTTGCTGCTGCATGCTGCTGCTGCTGCTGCAGCTGCTTGCTGCTGCTGCTGCTTGCTGCTGCTGCTGCTGCTGCTACTGCTTGCTGCTGCTGCTCCTTGCTGCTACTGCTCCTTGCTGCTGCTGCTGCTGCGGCTTCTGCTGCTGCTTGCTGCTACTGCTTGCTGCTGCTGCTGCTGCTGCTTGCTGCTGCTGTTGCTGCTTGATGCTGCTGCTGCTGCTTGCTGCTGCTGCTGCTGCTTGTTGCTGCTGCTGCTTGCTGCTCCTGCTGATGCTGCTTGCTGCTAGTGCTGCTGCTGCTGCTGCTGCTTGCTGCTGCTGCTGGTGCTTGCTGCTGCTTGCTGCTGCTGCTTGCTGCTGCTGCTGCTGCTTGCTGCTGCTGCTGCTGCTTGCTGCTGCTGCTACTGCTTGCTGCTCCTGCTGCTTGCTGCTGCTGCTGCTGCTGCTGCTTGCTGCTGCTGCTGCTTGCTGCTGCTGCTGCTTGCTGATGCTGCTGTTTGCTGCTGCTGCTTGCTGCTGCTGCTGCTTGCTGCTACTGCTTGCTGCATGCTGCTGCTGCTGCTTGCTGCTGCTGCTTGCTGCTGCTGCTTGCTGCTGCTGCTCTCTGCTGCGGCTGCTGCTGCTTGCTGCTGCTTGCTGCTCCTGCTGCTGTTTGCTGCTGCTGCTGCTTCTTGCTGCTGCTACTGCTGATTGCTGCTGCTGCTGCTGCTTGCTGCTGCTGCTTGCTGCTGCTGCTTGCTGCTGCTGCTGCTGCTTGCTGCTGCTGCTGCTGCTGCTTGCTGCTGCTGCTTGCTGCTGCTGCTGCTTGCTGCTGCTGCTGCTTGCTGCTACTGCTTGCTGCTGCTGCTGCTTGCTGCTCCTGCTGCATGCTGCTGCTTGCTGCTCCTGCTGCTGCTTGCTGCTGCTGCTGCTGCTTGATGCTGCTGCTGCTGCTGCTTTCTGCAGCTGCTGCTTGCTGCTGAAGCTGCTGCTTGCTGCTGCTGCTGCTTGCTGGTGCTGCAGGTGCTTGCTGCTGCTGCTTTCTGCTGCTGCTGCTGCTGCTTGCTGCTGCTGCTTGCTTCTGCTGCTGCTTGCTGCTGCTGCTCCTTGCTGCTGCTGCTGCTTGCTGCTGCTGCTGCTGCTTGCTGCTGCTTGCTGCTGCTTCTTGCTGCTGCTGCTGCTGCTGCTGCTTGCTGCTGCTGCTGCTGCTTGCTGGTGCTGCTGCTGCTGCTTGCTCCTGCTGCTGCTGCTGCTGCTGCTGCTGCTTGCTGCTGCTGGTGCTTGCTGCTTGCTGCTGCTGCTGCTGCTGGTGCATGCTGCTGCTGCTTGCTGCTGCTGCTTGCTGATGCTGCTGCTTGCTGCTGCTGCTTGTTGGTACTGCTTGCTGCTGCTGCTTGCTGCTCCTGCTGCATGCTGCTGCTGCTGCTTGCTGCTGCTGCTTGCTGCTGCTTGCTGCTGCTTGCTGCTCCTGCTGCTGCTTGCTGCTGCTGCTGCTTCTTGCTGCTGCTGCTGCTTGATGCTGCTGCTGCTGCTTTCTGCAGCTGCTGCTTGCTGCTGATGCTGCTGCTGCTGCTTGCTGCTGCTGCTGCTGCTGCTGCTGCTGCTTGCTGCTGCTGCTGCTTGCTGATGCTGCTGCTTGCTGCTGCTGCTTGCTGCTGCTGCTGCTTGCTGCTACTGCTTGCTGCTGCTGTTGCTGCTTGCTGCTGCTGCTGCTTGCTGCTACTGCTTGCTGCTGCTGCTGCTGCTTGCTGCTCCTGCTGCATGCTGCTGCTGCTGCTTGCTGCTGCTCTCTGCTGCGGCTGCTGCTTGCTGCTCCTGCTGCTGCTTGCTGCTGCTGCTGCTTGCTGCTGCTGCTGCTGCTTGCTGCTGCTGCTGCTTCTTGCTGCTGCTGCTGCTGCTTGATGCTGCTGCTGCTGCTGCTTTCTGCAGCTGCTGCTTGCTGCTGATGCTGCTGCTGCTGCTTGCTGCTGCTGCTGCTGCTTGCTGCTGCTGATGCTTGCTGCTGCTGATGCTTGCTGCTGCTGCTGCTTGCTGATGCTGCTGCTTGCTGCTACTGCTTGCTGCTGCTGCCGCTTGCTGCTACTGCTTGCTGCTGCTGCTGCTTGCTGCTCCTGCTGCATGCTGCTGCTGCTGCTTGCTGCTGCTGCTTGTTGCTGCTGATTGCTGCTGCGGCTGCTGCTGCTTGCTGCTCCTGCTGCTTCTTGCTGCTGCTGCTGCTTGCTGCTGCGGCTGCTTGCTGCTGCTGCTGCTTGCTGCTGCTGCTGTTTGCTGCTGCTGCTGCTACTGCTGATTGCTGCTGCTGCTGCTGCTTGCTGCTGTTGCTGCTGCTGCTTGCTGCTGCTGCTTGCTGCTGCTGCTTGCTGCTGCTGCTGCTGCTGCTTGCTGCTGCTGCTGCTGCTGCTTGCTGCTACTGCTTGCTGCTGCTGCTGCTTGCTGATGCTGCTGCTTGCTGCTACTGCTTGCTGCTGCTGCCGCTTGCTGCTACTGCTTGCTGCTGCTGCTGCTTGCTGCTCCTGCTGCATGCTGCTGCTGCTGCTTGCTGCTGCTGCTTGTTGCTGCTGATTGCTGCTGCGGCTGCTGCTGCTTGCTGCTCCTGCTGCTTCTTGCTGCTGCTGCTGCTTGCTGCTGCGGCTGCTTGCTGCTGCTGCTGCTTGCTGCTGCTGCTGTTTGCTGCTGCTGCTGCTACTGCTGATTGCTGCTGCTGCTTGCTGCTGTTGCTGCTGCTGCTTGCTGCTGCTGCTTGCTGCTGCTGCTGCTGCTGCTTGCTGCTGCTGCTGCTGCTGCTTGCTGCTACTGCTTGCTGCTGCTGCTGCTTGCTGCTCCTGCTGCATGCTGCTGCTGCTGCTTGCTGCTGCTGCTGCTTGCTGCTGGTGCTGCTTGCTGCTCCTGCTGCTGCTTACTGCTGCTGCTGCTTCTTGCTGCTGCTGCTGCTGCTTGATGCTGCTGCTGCTGCTTTCTGCAGCTGCTGCATGCTGCTGAAGCTGCTGCTTGCTGCTGCTGCAGGTGCTTGCTGCTGCTGCTTTCTGCTGCTGCTGCTGCTTGCTGCTGCTGCTTGCTGCTGCTGCTACTTCTTGCTGCTGCTGCTGCTGCTGCTGCTTGCTTCTGCTGCTGCTTGCTGCTGCTGCTCCTTGCTGCTTGTTGCTGCTGCATGCTGCTGCTGCTGCTGCTGCAGCTGCTTGCTGCTGCTGCTGCTTGCTGCTGCTGCTGCTGCTGCTACTGCTTGCTGCTGCTGCTCCTTGCTGCTACTGCTCCTTGCTGCTGCTGCTGCTGCGGCTTCTGCTGCTGCTGCTGCTTGCTGCTGCTGCTTGCTGCTTGCTGCTGCTGCAACTGCTGCTTGCTGCTGCTTCTAGCTGCTTCTGCTGCTTGCTGCTGCTGCTGCTTGCTGATGCTGCTGCTTGCTGCTGCTGCTTGCTGCTACTGCTTGCTGCTGCTGCTGCTGCTTGCTGCTGCTGTTGCTGCTTGATGCTGCTGCTGCTGCTTGCTGCTGCTGCTGCTGCTGCTGCTTGTTGCTGCTGCTGCTTGCTGCTCCTGCTGATGCTGCTGCTGCTGCTGCTGCTTGCTGCTGCTGCTGGTGCTTGCTGCTGCTTGCTGCTGCTGCTTGCTGCTGCTGCTGCTGCTGCTGCTTGCTGCTGCTGCTGCTTGCTGCTGCTGCTACTGCTTGCTGCTCCTGCTGCTTGCTGCTGCTCCTTGCTGCTGCTTGCTGCTTGCTGCTGCTGCTTGCTGCTGCTGCTGCTGCTGCTTGCTGCAGCTGATGCTGCTGCTGCTTCCTGCTGATGCTGCTGCTGCTGCTTGCTGCTGCCGCTTGCTGCTGCTTGCTGCTGCTGCTGCTTCCTGCTGCTGCTGCTGCTGCTGCTTGCTGCTTCTGCTGCTGCTGCTACTGCTTGCTGCTGCTGCTGCCGCTGCTTGCTGCTGTTGCTGCTGCTTGCTGCTGCTGCTGCTGCTTGCTGCTGCTGCTGCTTCTTGCTGCTGCTGCTGCTGCTTGCTGCTGCTGCTGCTTGCTGCTGCTGCTTGCTGCTGCTTGCTGCTCCTGCTGCTGCTTGCTGCTGCTGCTGCTTGCTGCTGCTGCTGCTTCTTGCTGCTGCTGCTGCTGCTTGATGCTGCTGCTGCTGCTTTCTGCAGCTGCTGCTTGCTGCTGATGCTGCTGCTGCTGCTGCTGCTGCTTGCTGCTGCTGATGCTTGCTGCTGCTGCTGCTTGCTGATGCTGCTGCTTGCTGCTGCTGCTGCTTGCTGCTAGTGCTTGCTGCTGCTGCTGCTTGCTGCTCCTGCTGCATGCTGCTGCTGCTGCTGCTCCTTGCTGCTGCTGCTTGCTGCTGCTGCTCTCTGCTGCGGCTGCTGCTTGCTGCTGCTTGCTGCTCCTGCTGCTGCTTGCTGCTGCTGCTGCTTCTTGCTGCTGCTACTGCTGATTGCTGCTGCTGCTGCTTCTTGCTGCTGCTGCTTGCTACTGCTGCTTGCTGCTGCTGCTGCTTGCTGCTGCTGCTGCTTGCTGCTGCAGCTGCTTGCTGCTGCTGCTGCTTGCTGCTGCTGCTTGCTGCTGCTGCTGCTGCTTGCTGCTACTGCTTGCTGCTGCTGCTTGCTGCTCCTGCTGCATGCTGCTGCTTGCTGCTCCTGCTGCTGCTTGCTGCTGCTGCTGCTGCTTGCTGCTGCTGCTGCTTCTTGCTGCTGCTGCTGCTTGATGCTGCTGCTGCTGCTTTCTGCAGCTGCTGCTTGCTGCTGAAGCTGCTGCTTGCTGCTGCTGCTGCTTGCTGCAGGTGCTTGCTGCTGCTGCTTTCTGCTGCTGCTGCTTGCTGCTGCTGCTGCTGCTTGCTGCTGCTGCTTGCTGCTGCTGCTTGCTGCTGCTGCTGCTGCTGCTGCTGCTTGCTGCTGCTTGCTGCTGCTTGCTGCTGCTGCTGCTGCTTGCTGCTGCTGCTGCTACTGCTTGCTGCTGCTGCTTGCTGCTGCTGCTGCTCCTTGCTGCTACTGCTCCTTGCTGCTGCTGCTGCTGCTGCTGCTGCTGCTGCGGCTTCTGCTGCTGCTGCTGCTGCTTGCTGCTGCTGCTTGCTGCTGCTGCTTGCTGCTTGCTGCTGCTGAAACTGCTGCTTGCTGCTGCTGCTGCTTCTACCTGCTGCTGCTTCGTGCTGCTGCTGCTTTCTGCTGCTGCTGCTGCTTGCTGCTGCTGTTGGTGCTTGATGCTGCTGCTGCTGCTTGCTGCTGCTGCTGCTGCTGCTGCCGCTGCTGCTGCTGCTGCTGCTGCTGCTGCTTGCTGCTGCGGCTGCTTGCTGCTGCTGCTGCTGCTCTCTGCTGCTGCTGCTTGCTGCTGCTGGTGCTGCTTGCAGCAGCTGCTGCTGCTGCTGCTGCTTTCTGCTGCTGCTGCTGCTGCTGCTCCTGCTCCTGCTCCTGCTGCTGATGCTGCTTGCTGCTGTTTGCTGGTGCTGCTGCTGTTTGCTGCTGCTTGCTGCTGCAGCTGCTTCTTGCTGCTGCTGCGGCTGCTGCTTGCTGCAGCTGCTGCTGCTGCTTCCTGCTGCTGCTGCTTGCTGCTGCTGCTGCTGCCGCTTGCTGCTGCTGCTGCTGCTTGCTGCTTCTGCTTGCTGCTGCTGCTGCTGCTATTTCCTGCTGCTGCTGCTTGCTGCTTCTGCTGCTGCTGCTGCCGCTGCTGCTTGCTGCTGCTGCTGCTGCTTCTTGCTGCTGCTGCTTCTTACTGCTGCTGCTGCTGCTTGCTGCTGCTGCTGCTGCTGCTTGCAGCTGCTGGTGCTTGCTTCTTGCTGCTGCTGCTGCTGCTGGTGCATGCTGCTGCTGCTGCTGCTTGCTGCTGCTGCTGATTGCTGCTGCTGCTGCTTGCTGCTGCTTGCTGCTGCTTGCTGCTGTTGCTGCTGCTGCTGCTTCTTGCTGCTGCTGCTTGCTGCTGCTTGCTGCTGCTGCTGATGATTGCTGCTGCTGCTGCTGCTTGCTGCTGCTGCTGCTTGCTGATGCTGCTGCTTGCTGCTCCTGCTGCATGCTGCTGCTGCTGCTTGCTGCTGCTGCTGCTTGCTGCTTTTTCTGCTGCTGCGGCTTGCTGCTGCTGCTGCTGCTTGCTGCTGCTGCTGCTTGCTGCTGCTTGCTGCTGTTGCTGCTGCTGCTGCTGGTGCTTACTGCTGCTGCTGCTGCTTGCTGCTGCTGCTGCTGCTGGTCCTTGCTGCTGCTGCTGCTGCTTGCTGCTGCCGCTTGCTGCTGCTGCTACTTGCTGCTGATGCTGCTGCTTGCTGCTGCTTGCTGCTGTTGCTGCTGGTGCTTGCTGCTGCTGCTGCTGCTGGTGCTTACTGCTGCTGCTGCTGCTGCTTGCTGCTGCTGCTCCTTGCTGCTGCTGCTTGCTGCTGCTGCTGCTTGCTGCTGCTGCTGCTGCTTGCTGCAGCTGCTGCTGCTTCCTGCTGCTGCTGCTGCTGCTGCTTGCTGCTGCCGCTTGCTGCTTCTGTTGCTGCTGCTGCTGTTTGCTGCTTCTGTTGCTGCTGCTGCTGCTTGCTGCTGCTGCTGCCGCTGCTGCTTGCTGCTGCTGCTGCTGCTTCTTGCTGCTGCTGCCGCTGCTGCTTGCTGCTGCTGCTGCTTGCTGCTGCGGCTGCTGCTGCTTGCTCCTGCTGCTGCTGCTTGCTGTTGCTGGTGCTTGCTGCTTGCTGCTGCTGCTGGTGCATGCTGCTGCTGCTGCTGCTGCTTGCTGCTGCAGCTGCTGCTTGCTGCTGCTGCTGATTGCTGCTGCTGCTGCTTGCTGCTTGCTGCTGCTGCAACTGCTGCTTGCTCCTGCTGCTGCTTCTAGCTGCTGCTGCTGCTTGCTGCTGCTGCTGCTTGCTGATGCTGCTGCTTGCTGCTGCTGCTTGCTGCTGCTGCTGCTTGCTGCTACTGCTTGCTGCTGCTGCTGCTGCTTGCTGCTGCTGTTGCTGCTTGATGCTGCTGCTGCTGCTGCTTGCTGCTGCTGCTGCTGCTGCTTGTTGCTGCTGCTGCTTGCTGCTACTGCTGATGCTGCTTGCTGCTAGTGCTGCTGCTGCTGCTGCTGCTGCCGGTGCTTGCTGCTGCTTGCTGCTGCTGCTGCTGCTTGCTGCTGCTGCTGCTGCTTGCTGCTGCTGCTACTGCTTGCTGCTCCTGCTGCTTGCTGCTGCTCCTTGCTGCTGCTTGCTGCTTGCTGCTGCTGCTTGCTGCTGCTGCTGCTTGCTGCTGCTGCTGCTTCCTGCTGCTGCTGCTGCTGCTGCTGCTGCTTGCTGCTGCTGCTGCTGCTGCTTGCTGCTGCCGCTTGCTGCTGCTTGCTGCTGCTGCTGCTGCTTCCTGCTGCTGCTGCTGCTGCTTGCTGCTTCTGCTGCTGCTGCTGCTGCCGCTGCTTGCTGCTGTTGCTGCTGCTTGCTGCTGCTGCTGCTTCTTGCTGCTGCTGCTGCTGCTTGCTGCTGCTGCTGCTGCTGCTGCTGCTTGCTGCTGCTGCTTGCTGCTGCTGCTTGCTGCTGCTTGCTGCTCCTGCTGCTGCTTGCTGCTGCTGCTTGCTGCTGCTGCTGCTTCTTGCTGCTGCTGCTGCTTGATGCTGCTGCTGCTGCTTTCTGCAGCTGCTGCTTGCTGCTGATGCTGCTGCTGCTGCTTGCTGCTGCTGCTGCTGATGCTGCTTGCTGCTGCTGATGCTTGCTGCTGCTGCTGCTTGCTGATGCTGCTGCTTGCTGCTGCTGCTGCTTGCTGCTAGTGCTTGCTGCTGCTGCTGCTTGCTGCTCCTGCTGCATGCTGCTGCTGCTGCTTGCTGCTCCTGCTGCATGCTGCTGCTGCTGCTGCTTGCTGCTGCTGCTTGCTGCTGCTGCTCTCTGCTGCGGCTGCTGCTGCTTGCTGCTGCTTGCTGCTCCTGCTGCTGCTTGCTGCTGCTGCTGCTTCTTGCTGCTGCTGCTGCTGATTGCTGCTGCTACTGCTGATTGCTGCTGCTTGCTGCTGCTGCTGCTTGCTGCTGCTGCTGCTTGCTGCTGCTGCTGCTTGCTGCTACTGCTTGCTGCTGCTGCTTGCTGCTCCTGCTGCATGCTGCTGCTTGCTGCTGCTGCTGCTGCTTGCTGCTGCTGCTGCTTCTTGCTGCTGCTGCTGCTTGATGCTGCTGCTGCTGCTGCTGCTTTCTGCAGCTGCTGCTTGCTGCTGAAGCTGCTGCTTGCTGCTGCTGCTCCTTGCTGCTGCTGCAGGTGCTTGCTGCTGCTGCTTTCTGCTGCTGCTGCTGCTGCTGCTGCTTGCTGCTGCTGCTGCTTGCTGCTGCTGCTCCTTGCTGCTGCTGCTGCTTGCTGCTGCTGCTGCTTGCTGCTGCTTGCTGCTGCTTGCTGCTGCTTGCTGCTGCTGCTGCTGCTGCTTGCTGCTGCTGCTCCTTGCTGCTGCTGCTACTGCTTGCTGCTGCTGCTTGCTGCTGCTGCTGCTCCTTGCTGCTACTGCTCCTTGCTGCTGCTGCTGCTGCGGCTTCTGCTGCTGCTGCTGCTGCTGCTTGCTGCTGCTGCTGCTTGCTGCTGCTTGCTGCTTGCTGCTGCTGCAACTGCTGCTTGCTGCTGCTGCTGCTTCTACCTGTTGCTGCTTCGTGCTGCTGCTGCTTTCTGCTGCTGCTGCTTGCTGCTGCTGCTGTTGGTGCTTGATGCTGCTGCTGCTGCTTGCTGCTGCTGCTGCTGCTGCTTGCTGCTGCGGCTGCTTGCTGCTGCTGCTGCTGCTCTCTGCTGCTGCTGCTTGCTGCTGCTGGTGCTGCTTGCAGCAGCTGCTGCTGCTGCTTGCTGCTTGCTGCTGCTGCTGCTGCTGCTTGCTGCTGCTGCTGCTGCTTTCTGCTGCTGCTGCTGCTCCTGCTCCTGCTCCTGCTGCTGTTGCTGCTTGCTGCTGTTTGCTGGTGCTGCTGCTGTTTGCTGCTGCTTGCTGCTGCTTGCTGCTGCTTCTTGCTGCTGCTGCTGCTGCTGCTGCTTGCTGCTGCTGCTGCTGCTGCTTGCTGCTGCTGCTGCTGCTGCTGCTGCTGCTTGCTGCTGCTGCTGCTGCTGCTGCTGATTGCTGCTGCTGCTGCTTGCTGCTGTTGCTGCTGCTGCTGCTTGCAGCTGCTGCTGCTTTTTGCTGCCGCTGCTTGCTGCTGCTGCTGCTTGCTGCTGCTGCTGCTTGCTGCTACTGCTTGCTGCTGCTGCTGCTGCTGCTTGCTGCTCCTGCTGCATGCTGCTGCTGCTGCTTGCTGCTGCTGCTCTCTGCTGCGGCTGCTGCTTGCTGCTCCTGCTGCTGCTTGCTGCTGCTGCTGCTTGCTGCTGCTGCTGCTTGCTGCTGCTGCTGCTGCTTGCGGCTGCTGCTGCTTCTTGCTGCTGCTGCTGCTGCTGCTTGATGCTGCTGCTGCTCCTGCTTTCTGCAGCTGCTGCTTGCTGCTGATGCTGCTGCTGCTGCTTGCTGCTGCTGCTGCTGCTTGCTGCTGCTGATGCTTGCTGCTGCTGATGCTTGCTGCTGCTGCTGCTTGCTGATGCTGCTGCTTGCTGCTACTGCTTGCTGCTGCTGCCGCTTGCTGCTACTGCTTGCTGCTGCTGCTGCTTGCTGCTCCTGCTGCATGCTGCTGCTGCTGCTTGCTGCTGCTGCTTGCTGCTGCTGCTTGCTGCTGCTGCTCTCTGCTGCGGCTGCTGCTGCTTGCTGCTCCTGCTGCTGCTTGCTGCTGCTGCTGCTTGCTGCTGCTGCTGCTTGCTGCTGCTGCTGTTTGCTGCTGCTGCTGCTACTGCTGATTGCTGCTGCTGCTGCTGCTGCTGCTTGCTGCTGTTGCTGCTGCTGCTTGCAGCTGCTGCTTGCTGCTGCTGCTTGCTGCTGCTGCTGCTGCTTGCTGCTGCTGCTGCTGCTTGCTGCTACTGCTTGCTGCTGCTGCTGCTTGCTGCTCCTGCTGCATGCTGCTGCTGCTGCTTGCTGCTGCTGCTGCTTGCTGCTGGTGCTGCTTGCTGCTCCTGCTGCTGCTTGCTGCTGCTGCTGCTGCTTTCTGCAGCTGCTGCTTGCTGCTGAAGCTGCTGCTTGCTGCTGCTGCAGGTGCTTGCTGCTGCTGCTTTCTGCTGCTGCTGCTGCTTGCTTCTGCTGCTGCTTGCTGCTGCTGCTCCTTGCTGCTTGTTGCTGCTGCATGCTGCAGCTGCTGCTGCTGCAGCTGCTTGCTGCTGCTGCTGCTTGCTGCTGCTGCTGCTTGCTGCTGCTGCTGCTGCTACTGCTTGCTGCTGCTGCTCCTTGCTGCTACTGCTCCTTGCTGCTGCTGCTGCGGCTTCTGCTGCTGCTGCTGCTTGCTGCTGCTGCTTGCTGCTTGCTGCTGCTGCAACTGCTGCTTGCTGCTGCTTGCTGCTGCTGCTGCTTGCTGATGCTGCTGCTTGCTGCTGCTGCTTGCTGCTACTGCTTGCTGCTGCTGCTGCTTGCTGCTGCTGTTGCTGCTTGATGCTGCTGCTGCTGCTGCTTGTTGCTGCTGCTGCTTGCTGCTACTGCTGATGCTGCTTGCTGCTAGTGCTGCTGCTGCTGCTGGTGCTTGCTGCTGCTTGCTGCTGCTTGCTGCTGCTGCTTGCTGCTGCTGCTGCTGCTGCTGCTGCTTGCTGCTGCTGCTGCTTGCTGCTGCTGCTACTGCTTGCTGCTCCTGCTGCTTGCTGCTGCTCCTTGCTGCTGCTTGCTGCTTGCTGCTGCTGCTGCTTGCTGCTGCTGCTGCTGCTTGCTGCAGCTGATGCTGCTGCTGCTTCCTGCTGCTGCTGCTGCTGCTGCTGCTTCCTGCTGCTGCTGCTGCTGCTTGCTGCTTCTGCTGCTGCTGCTGCTTGCTGCTGCTGCTGCCGCTGCTTGCTGCTGTTGCTGCTGCTTGCTGCTGCTGCTGCTGCTTGCTGCTGCTGCTGCTTCTTGCTGCTGCTGCTGCTGCTTGCTGCTGCTGCTGCTGCTGCTGCTTGCTGCTGCTGCTTGCTGCTGCTGCTGCTGCTGCTTGCTGCTGCTGCTTGCTGCTGCTTGCTGCTCCTGCTGCTGCTTGCTGCTGCTTGCTGCTGCTGCTGCTGCTTGCTGCTGCTGCTGCTTCTTGCTGCTGCTGCTGCTGCTTGATGCTGCTGCTGCTGCTTTCTGCAGCTGCTGCTTGCTGCTGATGCTTCTGCTGCTTGCTGCTGCTGCTGCTGCTGCTTGCTGCTGCTGATGCTTGCTGCTGCTTGCTGATGCTGCTGCTTGCTGCTGCTGCTGCTTGCTGCTAGTGCTTGCTGCTGCTGCTGCTTGCTGCTCCTGCTGCATGCTGCTGCTGCTGCTGCTTGCTGCTGCTGCTTGCTGCTGCTGCTCTCTGCTGCGGCTGCTGCTGCTTGCTGCTGCTTGCTGCTCCTGCTGCTGCTTGCTGCTGCTGCTGCTTCTTGCTGCTGCTACTGCTGATTGCTGCTGCTGCTTCTTGCTGCTGCTGCTTGCTGCTGCTGCTTGCTGCTGCTGCTGCTTGCTGCTGCTGCTGCTTGCTGCTGCTGCTGCTTGCTGCTGCTGCTGCTTGCTGCTGCTGCTGCTTGCTGCTACTGCTTGCTGCTGCTGCTTGCTGCTCCTGCTGCATGCTGCTGCTGCTGCTGCTGCTGCTGCTGCAGCAAGCGCTGCTGCTGCTGCTTGCTGCTGCTGCTGCTTGCTGCTGCTGCTGCTGCTTGCTGCTGCTGCTGCTTGCTGCTGCTGCTGCTGCTGCTTGCTGCTGCTGCTGCTTGCTGCTGCTGCTGCTTGCTGCTGCTGCTGCTTGCTGCTGCTGCTGCTTGCTGCTGCTGCTGCTGCTTGCTGCTGCTGCTTGCTGCTGCTGCTGCTTGCTGCTGCTGCTGCTTGCTGCTGCTGCTGCTTGCTGCTGCTGCTGCTTGCTGCTGCTGCTGCTTGCTGCTGCTGCTGCTGCTTGCTGCTGCTGCTGCTGCTGCTTGCTGCTGCTTGCTGCTGCTTGCTGCTGCTGCTGCTGCTTGCTGCTGCTGCTGCTACTGCTTGCTGCTGCTGCTTGCTGCTGCTGCTGCTCCTTGCTGCTACTGCTCCTTGCTGCTGCTGCTGCTGCGGCTTCTGCTGCTGCTGCTGCTGCTTGCTGCTGCTGCTGCTTGCTGCTGCTGCTGCTTGCTGCTTGCTGCTGCTGCAACTGCTGCTTGCTGCTGCTGCTGCTTCTACCTGCTGCTGCTTCGTGCTGCTGCTGCTTTCTGCTGCTGCTGCTGCTTGCTGCTGCTGCTGCTGTTGGTGCTTGATGCTGCTGCTGCTGCTTGCTGCTGCTGCTGCTGCTGCTTGCTGCTGCGGCTGCTTGCTGCTGCTGCTGCTGCTCTCTGCTGCTGCTGCTTGCTGCTGCTGGTGCTGCTTGCAGCAGCTGCTGCTGCTGCTGCTTGCTGCTTGCTGCTGCTGCTGCTTGCTGCTGCTGCTGCTTTCTGCTGCTGCTGCTCCTGCTCCTGCTCCTGCTGCTGATGCTGCTTGCTGCTGTTTGCTGGTGCTGCTGCTGTTTGCTGCTGCTTGCTGCTGCTGCTGCTTGCTGCTGCAGCTGCTTCTTGCTGCTGCTGCGGCTGCTGCTTGCTGCAGCTGCTGCTGCTGCTTCCTGCTGCTGCTGCTTGCTGCTGCTGCTGCTGCCGCTTGCTGCTGCTGCTGCTTGCTGCTTCTGCTTGCTGCTGCTGCTGCTATTTCCTGCTGCTGCTGCTTGCTGCTTCTGCTGCTGCTGCCGCTGCTGCTTGCTGCTGCTGCTGCTGCTGCTTCTTGCTGCTGCTGCTGCTTCTTACTGCTGCTGCTGCTGCTGCTGCTTGCTGCTGCTGCTGCTGCTGCTTGCTGCTGCTGGTGCTTGCTTCTTGCTGCTGCTGCTGCTGCTGCTGGTGCATGCTGCTGCTGCTGCTGCTTGCTGCTGCTGCTGATTGCTGCTGCTGCTGCTGCTGCTGCTGCTCCTTGCTGCTGTTGCTGCTGCTGCTGCTGCTTGCTGCTGCTGCTGCTTCTTGCTGCTGCTGCTTGCTGCTGCTTGCTGCTGCTGCTTGCTGCTGCTGATGATTGCTGCTGCTGCTGCTGCTTGCTGCTGCTGCTGCTTGCTGATGCTGCTGCTTGCTGCTCCTGCTGCATGCTGCTGCTGCTGCTTGCTGCTGCTGCTGCTGCTTGCTGCTGCTGCTTGCTGCTGCTGCTGGTCCTTGCTGCTGCTGCTGCTGCTGCTGCTTGCTGCTGCTGCTGCTTGCTGCTGCCGCTTGCTGCTGCTGCTGCTTGCTGCTGCTGCTGCTTGCTGCTGATGCTGCTGCTTGCTGCTGCTTGCTGCTGTTGCTGCTGGTGCTTGCTGCTGCTGCTGCTTGCTGCTGCTGCTGCTTGCTGATGCTGCTGCTTGCTGCTCCTGCTGCATGCTGCTGCTGCTGCTTGCTGCTGCTGCTGCTGCTTGCTGCTGCTGCTTGCTGCTGCTGCTGGTCCTTGCTGCTGCTGCTGCTGCTGCTGCTTGCTGCTGCTGCTGCTTGCTGCTGCCGCTTGCTGCTGCTGCTGCTTGCTGCTGCTGCTGCTTGCTGCTGATGCTGCTGCTTGCTGCTGCTTGCTGCTGTTGCTGCTGGTGCTTGCTGCTGCTGCTGCTGCTGCTGCTGCTGCTGCTGCTGCTGCTGCTGCTGCTGCTGCTGGTGCTTACTGCTGCTGCTGCTGCTGCTTGCTGCTGCTGCTGCTTGCTGCTGCTGCTCCTTGCTGCTGCTGCTTGCTGCTGCTGCTGCTTGCTGCTGCTGCTGCTTGCTGCTGCTGCTGCTGCTTGCTGCAGTTGCTGCTGCTTCATGCTGCTGCTGCTGCTGCTGCTGCTGCTGCTGCTTGCTGCTGCCGCTTGCTGCTGCTGCTTGCTGCTGCTGCTGCTTGCTGCTTCTGTTGCTGCTGCTGCTGCTTGCTGCTGCTGCCGCCGCTGCTGCTTGCTGCTGCTGCTGCTTGCTGCTGCTGCTGCTTGCTGCTTGCTGCTGCTGCAACTGCTGCTTGCTGCTGCTGCTGCTTCTACCTGCTGCTGCTTCGTGCTGCTGCTGCTTTCTGCTGCTGCTGCTGCTTGCTGCTGCTGCTGCTGTTGGTGCTTGATGCTGCTGCTGCTGCTTGCTGCTGCTGCTGCTGCTGCTTGCTGCTGCGGCTGCTTGCTGCTGCTGCTGCTGCTCTCTGCTGCTGCTGCTTGCTGCTGCTGGTGCTGCTTGCAGCAGCTGCTGCTGCTGCTGCTTGCTGCTTGCTGCTGCTGCTGCTTGCTGCTGCTGCTGCTTTCTGCTGCTGCTGCTCCTGCTCCTGCTCCTGCTGCTGATGCTGCTTGCTGCTGTTTGCTGGTGCTGCTGCTGTTTGCTGCTGCTTGCTGCTGCTGCTGCTTGCTGCTGCAGCTGCTTCTTGCTGCTGCTGCGGCTGCTGCTTGCTGCAGCTGCTGCTGCTGCTTCCTGCTGCTGCTGCTTGCTGCTGCTGCTGCTGCCGCTTGCTGCTGCTGCTGCTTGCTGCTTCTGCTTGCTGCTGCTGCTGCTATTTCCTGCTGCTGCTGCTTGCTGCTTCTGCTGCTGCTGCCGCTGCTGCTTGCTGCTGCTGCTGCTGCTGCTTCTTGCTGCTGCTGCTGCTTCTTACTGCTGCTGCTGCTGCTGCTGCTTGCTGCTGCTGCTGCTGCTGCTTGCTGCTGCTGGTGCTTGCTTCTTGCTGCTGCTGCTGCTGCTGCTGGTGCATGCTGCTGCTGCTGCTGCTTGCTGCTGCTGCTGATTGCTGCTGCTGCTGCTGCTGCTGCTGCTCCTTGCTGCTGTTGCTGCTGCTGCTGCTGCTTGCTGCTGCTGCTGCTTCTTGCTGCTGCTGCTTGCTGCTGCTTGCTGCTGCTGCTTGCTGCTGCTGATGATTGCTGCTGCTGCTGCTGCTTGCTGCTGCTGCTGCTTGCTGATGCTGCTGCTTGCTGCTCCTGCTGCATGCTGCTGCTGCTGCTTGCTGCTGCTGCTGCTGCTTGCTGCTGCTGCTTGCTGCTGCTGCTGGTCCTTGCTGCTGCTGCTGCTGCTGCTGCTTGCTGCTGCTGCTGCTTGCTGCTGCCGCTTGCTGCTGCTGCTGCTTGCTGCTGCTGCTGCTTGCTGCTGATGCTGCTGCTTGCTGCTGCTTGCTGCTGTTGCTGCTGGTGCTTGCTGCTGCTGCTGCTGCTGCTGCTGCTGCTGCTGCTGCTGCTGCTGCTGGTGCTTACTGCTGCTGCTGCTGCTGCTTGCTGCTGCTGCTGCTTGCTGCTGCTGCTCCTTGCTGCTGCTGCTTGCTGCTGCTGCTGCTTGCTGCTGCTGCTGCTTGCTGCTGCTGCTGCTGCTTGCTGCAGCTGCTGCTGCTTCATGCTGCTGCTGCTGCTGCTGCTGCTGCTTGCTGCTGCCGCTTGCTGCTGCTGCTTGCTGCTGCTGCTGCTTGCTGCTTCTGTTGCTGCTGCTGCTGCTTGCTGCTGCTGCTGCCGCTGCTGCTTGCTGCTGCTGCTGCTGCTTCTTGCTGCTGCTGCCGCTGCTGCTTGCTGCTGCTGCTGCTTGCTGCTGCGGCTGCTGCTGCTTGCTCCTGCTGCTGCTGCTTGCTGCTTGCTGCTGCTGCTGCTGCTGCTGGTGCATGCTGCTGCTGCTGCTGCTGCTTGCTGCTGCAGCTGCTGCTTGCTGCTGCTGCTGATTGCTGCTGCTGCTACTGCTTGCTGCTCCTGCTGCTTGCTGCTGCTCCTTGCTGCTGCTTGCTGCTTGCTGCTGCTGCTGCTTGCTGCTGCTGCTGCTGCTTGCTGCAGCTGATGCTGCTGCTGCTTCCTGCTGCTGCTGCTGCTGCTTGCTGCTGCCGCTTGCTGCTGCTGCTGCTTCCTGCTGCTGCTGCTGCTGCTTGCTGCTTCTGCTGCTGCTGCTGCTGCCGCTGCTTGCTGCTGTTGCTGCTGCTTGCTGCTGCTGCTGCTGCTGCTTGCTGCTGCTGCTGCTTCTTGCTGCTGCTGCTGCTGCTGCTTGCTGCTGCTGCTGCTGCTGCTGCTGCTTGCTGCTGCTGCTTGCTGCTGCTGCTGCTGCTTGCTGCTGCTGCTTGCTGCTGCTTGCTGCTCCTGCTGCTGCTTGCTGCTGCTTGCTGCTGCTGCTGCTTGCTGCTGCTGCTGCTTCTTGCTGCTGCTGCTGCTGCTTGATGCTGCTGCTGCTGCTTTCTGCAGCTGCTGCTTGCTGCTGATGCTTCTGCTGCTTGCTGCTGCTGCTGCTGCTGCTGTTGCTTGCTGCTGCTGATGCTTGCTGCTGCTTGCTGATGCTGCTGCTTGCTGCTGCTGCTGCTTGCTGCTAGTGCTTGCTGCTGCTGCTGCTTGCTGCTCCTGCTGCATGCTGCTGCTGCTGCTGCTTGCTGCTGCTGCTTGCTGCTGCTGCTTGCTGCTGCTGCTCTCTGCTGCGGCTGCTGCTGCTTGCTGCTGCTTGCTGCTCCTGCTGCTGCTTGCTGCTGCTGCTGCTTCTTGCTGCTGCTACTGCTGATTGCTGCTGCTGCTTCTTGCTGCTGCTGCTTGCTGCTGCTGCTTGCTGCTGCTGCTGCTTGCTGCTGCTGCTGCTTGCTGCTGCTGCTGCTTGCTGCTGCTGCTGCTTGCTGCTGCTGCTGCTTGCTGCTACTGCTTGCTGCTGCTGCTTGCTGCTCCTGCTGCATGCTGCTGCTTGCTGCTCCTGCTGCTGCTTGCTGCTGCTGCTGCTTCTTGCTGCTGCTGCTGCTTGATGCTGCTGCTGCTGCTGCTTTCTGCAGCTGCTGCTTGCTGCTGAAGCTGCTGCTTGCTGCTGCTGCTGCTTTCTGCTGCTGCTGCTTGCTGCTGCTGCTGCTTGCTGCTGCTGCTCCTTGCTGCTGCTGCTGCTTGCTGCTGCTGCTGCTGCTTGCTGCTGCTGCTGCTGCTGCTGCTGCTTGCTGCTGCTTGCTGCTGCTGCTGCTGCTTGCTGCTGCTGCTGCTACTGCTTGCTGCTGCTGCTTGCTGCTGCTGCTGCTGCTCCTTGCTGCTACTGCTCCTTGCTGCTGCTGCTGCTGCGGCTTCTGCTGCTGCTGCTGCTGCTTGCTGCTGCTGCTGCTTGCTGCTGCTGCTGCTTGCTGCTTGCTGCTGCTGCAACTGCTGCTTGCTGCTGCTGCTGCTTCTACCTGCTGC